>NW_007590071.1:0-650 GCF_000523025.1 Cynoglossus semilaevis | reverse complement strand
TGGCGAGCAGAGGCGTAGCTAAGAAATTCAAGAACCGCTGCTTCCCCACAAACACACCTAACCTCCCCGTTTTTTGTTTTTCTCCTCAGCTCTCGTGGCGACTGCGACATCAGCCAGAGCAAAGACACCTGCTGCCGAGAGCAGTACTTCATCGACTTCCGCGCCCTCACGTGGACCCAGTACTGGATCATCGAGCCGGCCGGGTATCAGGCCTTCAGGTGCACCGGCGGCTGCAAGCAGCCCAAACGCAACTACGGCTACGGCGAGCGCAGGTGCACGGTGTCCGAGAGCGCCCCCCTGCCCATCATGTACCTGGTGAAAAAGGGCGACTACACGGAGATAGAAGTCGCCGAGTTCCCCAACATGATCGTGGAAAGGTGCGCGTGCACGATGGACAACGTGTCTGTAGTATGAAATCACAGGAAATGTGTCACCCCGTAACCTCTGACCTCCGGGAAGGGTCACGGGAGGTTCTAGCATTTCCCTTCGTTTTTGGGTTATCGATGTATTTAATGATTTCAAGCTAACACGTCTAGTACTTTCTATTTAAACGGACATTCAGGTGGAGTTCACAGACACGCGCCCGACATCTGGGTGCCGTCAAACTCCCATCTCCCTCCACAAGCACTTTTATATATTTTTGTACATTT
>NW_007590070.1:0-651 GCF_000523025.1 Cynoglossus semilaevis | reverse complement strand
ACAAATGTAGTACTGTAGCTGCAAAGAGAGCTGTAGGATGTCAAAACAGAAACTACAATACCAAACACATTAATGCCACCTACTGGACACATACAGTATCGTTACTACTACAGTGCAGAAAGATAAAGAGCAAACATTAATAGTTAGATGAAGATACAGATGATTTTATCTTCATAGATCATTGAGTAACAATGGAAGCTGTGCTTTTAACAATGTTCTCGAATGATCGAGAACGATTTTTTTGTAAGAATTACTTTGTTCTTGTGACAAAAATGTATTTGTGTGGAGGCAAATAAAAAAGGAGGTTATAGTTTGTTATAGGTTAAAGTTGTTTTCTGTGACCAACGTCACACCAACATAGTCACCCTGTTGCAACAACGGATCAGCAGCTGGATTACACTGGAGCCACGAGGCCTTTCTGTCTGTGCAGTACCACAAATCCCTGCTGGTGATCCAACACTGGTCACTGTGACGTAAGTCTGAGACTTACAGTGTGTGTGTAGAAGCTTCATTGGGATGAT
The DNA here is from genome assembly GCF_000523025.1 of Cynoglossus semilaevis. NCBI lineage: Eukaryota > Metazoa > Chordata > Actinopteri > Pleuronectiformes > Cynoglossidae > Cynoglossus > Cynoglossus semilaevis. Next base: position 130 of record NW_007590070.1, on the reverse strand, counting down.
GTTCCTTCTAACACTATGCTCTCTGCCAGGATGCCAAAAATGATTCACAGATCATCCATGTTACATCATCAAGCCTCTCAGCAACCGTCGCCAGTTTGAAACATAAGCCACAAAAAAGTAAGTTTTTTTT
>NW_007590069.1:0-651 GCF_000523025.1 Cynoglossus semilaevis | reverse complement strand
TTCCAGACTAAGATTTCAGTATTTTGGCCTCTTCAAGATTATATTGACATAAGTGTGTTTTTTTTCTTGTACTCCTCTGTGGACATCGTACTTTTATTTGAGGTACTTTAGTACTACCCCAGACTATTTGACTATTTAACTTCACTAATAAACTTTTTTTTCTTTTTTTGAATCACAAAATCTAACCTTTGTGGACAGATTTAAAAAACAATTATTTTCTGCTATTCCCATTCCTCAAAATATCATTACAAATGTCACGCAACATGAGATAAAAACGTGTTTGTAAAAGAACAGTATAAACAGTAATTTTAAAGCACACACATTAATGACTTCATTAGTTCTTTCCTTCAATATATTTTTATAAATGTATGTCAGTACTTAATATGTTTTTATGGAATATAATGTAGTATATATTGTATATTTATTCCGTTTGTATAAATGGTGCAATAAAATGAAAACAAGGGATTAAAATACAATAGAAAAAAAAAAATATTTGATTCTTCAAACTAAATCAACAGTCACTCTTCCAAATGGTCAGATATATTTATTTGAGACATTTTTATATATTATTTATATAATATTTATATAATATTCTAAAAAACTTGTATTGCTTCAAACCCAATGCTTGACCTTTTTTTGTTTTGGATAAAT
>NW_007590068.1:0-651 GCF_000523025.1 Cynoglossus semilaevis | reverse complement strand
TGGAATCAAATCATTTCCATCTAACAGCACACCCTGCTGTTTGTACTGAGATAGTTACTGAAACTAGCTTAATATGTCACAGCTCCACCCAGAATATTATATTTTTTTTACCAGCCGCCACCGTCAAGGACGTTACAGTCCATCTACTAAACAAGTACTCAAATACTTCCTCTCACTGTATGAGGGAGTAGTACTGGAGAGTACTCCAGAGCAGGTGCATTAAGAGCGTAATCCAAAATGTTCAGTACGGAGAAATACTTTAACGCCACCTGGAACTAAAACCCCAGAATCGCAGCCAATCATCAAATCAACCCTAATGTGAACCGCACACACACACGTCGTAGCGATTATCAGCGCCTGGAATGGAACTTTCAGGTACTGTTTCGTGGCGAGCGCGTGGTCAACGTGAGCTCACGCAAACATGGCTGCCTTCTCCAACCCTCTGCTCTCTTTGATCCGCCTCTCCTTGTTCTGCTGACAAACAAAGCTGCGTCCACTGCCCCCTCTCTACTGCACTCAGGAGAAAAACAATGGCCTCTCCTTCATCCGTTTCCCAGGTGTCAGCGCGAACATGATCCGGGGCTAATTCTCTGCTGCTCCTTGTTTCTTGCTCATCAAATGAAAACCAGCGTCTCTCTCTCTCTCTCTCTC
>NW_007590067.1:0-651 GCF_000523025.1 Cynoglossus semilaevis | reverse complement strand
AGAATATACAGTGGGTAGGAAATAATACTGAGTTAAGGGAGCTCTATTTCACTTAATGACAATATGATAGTATTCCATTTTCGGTCCTGAAATTTTGAGCCATCCCTAGTAAGAACTATAGCCTCATTGCCACCAATATTTCACCAGCAGGTGTGCTGTTGTTTAGAAAACAGAAAATAATAGAAGACTTTGGGCTAACGTTCACTGTCTAACTTTTGCAGCGGTGCAGCTCTGCTCATTTGTATGCAATGTGTTGTTGTAATAATACATCATTGTGTACTTACATCCTCGGAGTGTAGAATGGCATCCTCCTGAATCACCACATTTCTAGCTGCTTGGCCAAGAAGCTGAAATAGTATATGAGAAACACATATAATAAGTATCTTGAAATCTTTCAAAAGGTTAGAAAATCAGAAAACTACTAATAAATTGGCCGGTTGTCACTTTTTAATGATCAATTTACAAAATGTAGTTAGCCTGTTTCGCAACCTTCTGCTAATATACAGTAGCATGCATTCTTTTTTCTTAGTTTGGTTTTAAAATTGAATGTAAATGGTCTACTTTTTTATACATATCTGACATTTGTTTATTATTTTATCTAAAATCGTTTTTGTCGAACAATAATACTTAACACAGCCAGTCATTTTCCCA
>NW_007590066.1:0-651 GCF_000523025.1 Cynoglossus semilaevis | reverse complement strand
TGTTCTGAACAGTGGCTGTAGAGGAAATGAATGAAATAAACATGTAGCTCCATATCTGACCCCCCGCGCCCTGAGCCCCCACCTCAACATCATCACAGCTATGGTTTTAATTCCTTAACAAAATATTTGTTTTTTTTTCATTGAACAAAGAACAATTTCAATTTATATTAAAATAAAAAATGAATTTGCTTTCGCTGCATATTTCCATAACCCCTTCAGGGGGCACGAACCCTACTTTGGGAACCACTGAGTTAATCCAACAGTACTGAACAAAGAAAATGTTAATTAGATTCCACGTTGACGAGTGATTCTGAGACATATGCAGAGATGCTAATGATTACAGTTAACGACACAATTAGGCTAATTAGGCAGAAAATCCAAGGACAGAATATTACATTTTAAAATAAGATCCATCATCAGTGTCGTTTCATTTGACCCGCAGTGTGGGAAGAATTGTCTTTAGTTCAGAATATTTTATGATTATTTTAAAATGTAAAACTAAAAATATATATTTTACAATCAATCTGAACTACAGAGAAAATATTATTAAAAATATTTATTTTTGATTGACATGTTACATCATGTCAACCTAAAATAAATATTTTTAAAAATGTTTAAAAATCATCTTATTTCTTTCTTTAAAGCTGTGTG
>NW_007590065.1:0-651 GCF_000523025.1 Cynoglossus semilaevis | reverse complement strand
TTTTTTTGTTTCAGATTCATGCTGACCACAACTACAACTTTACTTTACTAGTTGTGCATAGTTCTTATGTGCAAGTTATTATGCATTATATCAAATACTGTATATTCAAAATATTGCACTCCACAAACAATACCTTAAAGATAAGATCAGATCAAATAATATTACGTACTGTCTTTGTAGGGACAGAACTGTGGTGAGCTGGTGTAGGGGAACTCAATGAGGTCAGAGGTGACCCCCATTGGCGGCTCTGACAGGACGTCTGCTGTATAGCAGGCATTCAGGTCAGTCATTGAGCTTGACAAATCACACAGGTTTGCAGATGAACGGATACAGTGAGGGTTTCTCTCTTTGTTCCCACCAAGTCTGTAACAAATCACATTGTTTATGTAATTTGACAGCAACACATATACAAGGGGGTTGAGCGATAATTATCTGCCCTTATCAGGAAAATATGACATAATTCCAATACCTCCAATATCATAACGAATAATATACAAAAGATAATACATAATAAGTATTGTATTTTAGTCAGCACTGTGTTGTTTGCCATTTTTAAAAATCAGATCAGGCTTCAGGCGCTCCTATCCAAGAGCCCTGAAGGGCCTGTAGTGAGTGCTGTGTTCAAGTGACATTGCTATAATCAGAAAAACA
>NW_007590064.1:0-651 GCF_000523025.1 Cynoglossus semilaevis | reverse complement strand
ATCAGATTGTAGCTTTTAGACCAAGACTTGATCAACATGGTTAACTGTTCTCTTCAGACAAGTGTCTTCCCAACCTTGCTCAAAACTCTAACTACTTTCTAAAAAGATCCATTGATTCTTGATAATTTACAAACCAGTTTCCAATCTGCCATTTTTAACTTTACATAAGCGTGTTTTTAAATGATGATTAAATGACACTTAAAACTCTTAAACCATCCATCGATCATCTTCGACTTATCTGGGGTTGAGTTGTGGGATATGCAGCTCAGACATAGAGGCCCAGAGTCCCATTTTTACTATGCTATGTGGGTTAACTCTGACTGAGGGACTCCCAGGCCAGAGTGGCGATATAATCTCTTCACCTTGCCCTGGGCCTTCCTCGGGGTCCCCTACCGGGTGGATGAGGTGTAATAAGACACTATTCCCATCGCCTACAATGTTGTTCCGAGTTCTCTTCCTCAGAAACTCAACTCTCTTCCACTGAACAACACAGACAGACTGTAACACAGGGGTGTCCACACGCTAACGTAATCTACCTACATTGAAAACATTAAAATATACTGACTCGTAAAAACGGAACATACCTAATAAATACATTATTTGTTAGGATACTGATCAAATGCCCGTAGCTGTATGACACAGTATTATTCA
>NW_007590063.1:0-651 GCF_000523025.1 Cynoglossus semilaevis | reverse complement strand
TTCACCGACCATTTACTTTTCCACAACAACTGATTTGCATGCTTATTTGAGAAATGCTGCAACAAATTGAATCTGCCAAAGCTCTCTTGGTGTTCCTAAAAGCCACACTGAGAACAAAGTGGTCTGACCCACGGTGGAACGGTCCCTACAAGGTCCTTCTGATGACCCCAACCGCAGTCCAAATTGCTGAACGACCGTCCTGGATTCACGTAAGCCACTGAAAACTGTTAAGAGCTCAAGAAGATGAACTATGGACACACACTAGTGTTGAAGTCCGGCTACAAAGGGGATATACACATTAGGTGTATGCAGCGAACGTACTGTAGCTGTCACTACTGCAGTGATCGTCTCAACCCCGGTGAAGAAACCAACGGGTAGAACACCCCCTAGTGTGTATTAGAAATGACTCCTTGGCATCCCTTCCGGCAACCAGGACTGTGTGGAATAAGAGGGACATTATGTTTCTTCACCTTTATCGCGTCCATTATTGTGTTCCCAATTATTGTGGTGGGAATACCAAACAAGATTAGACAATGATAACGTGAATAGAACTGCATCTTGTTTTCAGAACAACTCGTCTCATCCACTGAGACTTAGGAGAGCTTTGCTCAATCAAATCAATCACGTCCATGAGGACAATCATTGGTTTCA
>NW_007590062.1:0-651 GCF_000523025.1 Cynoglossus semilaevis | reverse complement strand
ACACGTACTGTATATACTGTATACACCCGTATCGGCAGGCTAGAAATTCGCAGATTAACTGGAACTGATCCAGCAGTAGAGGAGAGAGCATGTTACGATCCCCCTAGATTTTGTTGTTTACCAACACCCAGAATGGATGTATTCAGCGATGATGAATATGATCAGGATTTGCTGAAGTTGTTAAGTTAAATATTTAACGTACGTAAAATTGAATAGTCTTTAAAATAATGAATCTTCTTTTGCTCCAGTGTGACATAAATCCTTTCAAAATGAATGGTGTCATTGTCTAAAAAAGGAGGGCTGAGATAAAAGTAAAAATGCTGAGATTTTGAAAAAGATAAAACAGGACAGGATTAGAAATTAGTATCACAGTTTGGAGTATAAACTGGATATGTAAGACTCATATGGTTTAGACATGTGCTAAGGAAGGGGCAAAATGTAATTCAAATGGCGCTACCAGGCAGGAGAAAAAAGGAAGGACAGGAGAAGAGATTACATTTTTATTAAATAGTATACTTGTGGCACTAGGTGAAAGGAAAGGAAAAGGAAAGAAAATTAACTTCCACCCATCAACAAAGTAAGCAGGGGGCAGCTTTAGCACGGGGCAGTGTGTGGGTCCAGTGCCATGCTCAGTCCACCTCAGTGGTAACT
>NW_007590061.1:0-651 GCF_000523025.1 Cynoglossus semilaevis | reverse complement strand
GAAGAAAGCCTTGCGGGCTGTCCGTAGCCCGCAGGCCATAGTTTGCCCTTGACTGTTCTCAGCTGTAGTCATATGATTTAGGGCGGTTTCCTTTAGTGTGTGCAGCAACAGCAAGTGGAATAACTGTTCCAATGGTCTGGAATCCGGATGATTGACTTTGCCAGTTAAAAACGTTTAATAGTCGGGTCATAAAATCTCTGCCCAATTGCTCTCCTTTGAAGATTAGAATTATTGCCCAACTTTATTATCCTATACGTACGGGACGGCCATTCCAAATGGCTACAGTGGCTGCACTGTTCATTCACAGCACGAACCAGTCAACAAAAATCAGCTGTTTAACTACAGTACGTCTACAGTGTGACACAAAGGCTATCAGAGGGTGAAATGGGCCAGATGTGTTGGTGTCCTGGAAACAAGTCGGCCGCTCGATTTCTGAAGCTGTTTATCAGCTCCGACCGCGGCTCACAGTCTCTCGCAGGAAGATATTTAAAAAAGCTACATTTAATTCTAATCTAAACTAAATGCTACACAAGTTGAGAAGCTAAATTAATCACTGTGAGTTTTACCTGACTTTAAAAAGCTGGGATTAAATAGTTGTGAATTTGTGGCAGAATATGTGCTAGTATCTAAACTCTGTTATGCTGATTTTTT
>NW_007590060.1:0-651 GCF_000523025.1 Cynoglossus semilaevis | reverse complement strand
ATTGCAGGTTTGAATCCCGCCCTGGCTCTGTATAACAGACAGAACCAAATTAAGAGAACTCTCTGTAACAGGAAGACAGAGTGAGACTAATAGCTAATGAAATCAGACCCTTTAAAATCTCAGAAAGATTTCCTGAGTTTGGGCAAAGTTTTGACAAGAATATGTGCAAATGCCACCAAACTCTGGTTGATTTGAAGAGTAATGAGACCAAAAAAAGAAAGAGAAAAGGGAAATAATATCCAACAGATTCCAAGGAGGGAGACTGCTGTCAGTATTTGTCAGCGCTCATTAAAACCCAGGCCCTCAATTACCAGAGAAAGACTCCTGGAAAATAAAAACTCTGCCACTGCCTCCACCGTTAACTGACAAACACAGAATTTACATGTAATCTGCACACCAAAAACCATAAATCAAATATTAATTTATGATTTATTAATTTATATTCATGCCTCTGGACTTATTCCTCATTCTGTGCGTGTTTTGTAGCCGACCTGCTGTGAACATTAGTCATGTCTACAGCAGCAAACAGTGAGGAATTGATTTAATTGAAAGAGCACAGATGTTTGTCTGCCCTTTTCTGCATTTACTTATCAAAGAAAACTTCCTGAGTAATTGACTGAAATTTGGTGAAGTTGTTACACTTAACTGTTG
>NW_007590059.1:0-651 GCF_000523025.1 Cynoglossus semilaevis | reverse complement strand
AAAGTCCCCTGACTTCTAGAAGTGCACACCAAGTCACCCAAATTAATTTGTAATCAAATAAGTCAAAAAAGCAATCAACAGCCATGACAGCCAATGGCTATTTAACTTAACCCCAGAGCACTGTGTGACTAGACTGAGATAATTGTTCTGTAATGTGGTCATGAGGGCATGGAGAAAAGTGAGCAAGAAGGAGAGCACAGGTCAGGCCCCAGCTCCTCATGGAAAATAGCCTCTAAATGTGCTAGGCAAGGCTCCCATTATTAGGCCTTCAGAGCTGACAGGGATGTGGCCAAGGCCTGTTTACATTCGCTGCTGATATTTGGAATGAGGGACCGCAGAGGGAGAGAGGGATGCATCGAGGGGAGGGGAAGAGGAAATAAATTACCAGGATGGTCCAGGAGGTGCAAGGTAGGTAATTGCAGCTGACAGTCCAGTCTGCCACCGAGTTAATTTAAGCCTGAGCCCAAGTCCCTTTTTCTATAGCACACCATACTTATACACAGCACAATCTGTCTGCATAGGTACATACCCAGACACCATCTCTCTCTCTCTCTCTCTCTCTCTCTGCCTCTTCTTTTCTGGCAGTAGATGTATGTTGTCAGCAGGATATGAGCAGCCATGTCTCCTCTAGTGGAGCCACACTCCATGTCC
>NW_007590058.1:0-651 GCF_000523025.1 Cynoglossus semilaevis | reverse complement strand
CTCTGTTTGTATTTTCTCTTTTACATTTTTACGTAAATTCTCAGAGACCTTAAACAGTGTCTGAAGACAAATCTGATTGGCAAGACAGGACAAGGATAGCACTACCTATAGTTGTTTTATACAAAGACCACAATAGTATTTTTCCTTTTACCTTTAATTCAATTCACAATGCAATATGCAAATCAAGATAAATTATTACTTTCTGTTCCTGCTTGAACCGAAATCTTCCCCCAGGGGCGCCTGGCATGAAAGCCTAACATAGAAAACATATCAGTATTTCATTGTTCAATGTGATTTATTATATATTTTTTATATTAAGCAAACACTTACCATGGACTGAGGAGAGGGGGCACTTCTTCTGAACCTCGTTCTATTTTGAACCACCTGTCAAGCAACCCGCATCATTCACACAAGTATAGTAAGCAACATTTTTAAGTGTTGGATTTAGTGATAATGTGGCATTGTTTCAAAGTCGATCATTTTCAAAGATTTAATTTCTGAAAGCACACACCACATCTACAAACATCTATGCTGTTTGGACTGGACAAACTCCACATGTGCATTTTAAAATGTATATCATCTGACGTACTGTATTAGAAAAACGCAAAAAAAAGAGACAAGAAACTATCATCGTCATATTTTTTTTTTTTT
>NW_007590057.1:0-651 GCF_000523025.1 Cynoglossus semilaevis | reverse complement strand
AAAAAAAGATTATTTACTGTTAGGCTCTCAAGCAACACTGCGTTTATCGTGAATGTACGCCAGCAAAAGAGAAAAACGAAGACGACTTCAAACGACCGACGTCGACGAAGTAATGCCTTCGCTCGTTAGCCAACTTGCTATAAACTTTGCTTGCTATCTGTGACTGTTACAGGTAGCTTCATTGCTAAAGAGGTTTTCTCAGATTCACGAAAATACAATTATGCACAACGACATACTGCTAATACTACACATGAAAAAAGACACGAACATCTAACCAACTCCAGTCACACACTGTAGTCATTTTCTAATTAGCGACATTTTGTCAATACGCAAACTTTCTTTAAACTTACAGCTATGGTGTGCCTTGCAAATGTGACACGTAGCTTCTAGGTTAATAGGTGGCTTGGCTCGAACAGACCCACAAAGCCAGGCCATTTTTACAATTTTAACGTTGACAATATAACGACGCGAACATTATTATTGGTATGATGTTAAACACCTCAAAATGCATAATAAAATAAAAACGTCTGTAGTGCTTTAGTGCTTTAAACTTACTATACATGTTAAAATGATATGATTGACTGCTTTCCGGTTAATAATTCGTTTTCTCTTTGAGGTCAGCCTTTTCATTTAATGCAAGAATGAGGTGAG
>NW_007590056.1:0-651 GCF_000523025.1 Cynoglossus semilaevis | reverse complement strand
TGTAGCATCAGTTACTTTATTATATCGACACTCAGTCTTTTTATATTTTCCTCCACAGAAGAAACCTGAAGACGAGATTCGAGAGCAGGTCCTGCGTTCCCTCCTCCAGCTTCACAGTCAGGTTGAAAACCGTTCTTCCTTCTTCTTCCTCTGGGCCGTAACAAATGTAACATTGTTTCCACCCCAGCTTTTATGATTTATATGATTTGATTTGATGGATTCTTATCTTGTCATTCAAATGACAAACACTCGACGCATGTCACTGAAATAACATCCAGTACGAAGCGTCCTTGAAGAATGTATGAAGTGTTTAAACCTTTTACAATCTGCACACAATGAATATTCAGCGTCGTGCGACTGTTTGCACCTGACGACACATGAAATCAAACCAAATCAAATTAAATCTACTCTGGCCGCCTGTAAAATCCAGAGCTGTTTCCTAATGATCTTAACCAGTGACTCATTTACACCAATGTGATTTATTTAACATAAAATATGCCTGAAGTGTTTATTTACACACCAGGGATGAATACATTATTTATGTCATTAGCATTTAACAGTTTTATCTTGGTTTCCTTTGCCTTTGGATGTAATTGTGTTAATTCATGAACTGAACACATGAAGATCCAGGAATCCAAGAATTTATCCACC
>NW_007590055.1:0-651 GCF_000523025.1 Cynoglossus semilaevis | reverse complement strand
AAAGGGTTAACTGATATTGGAAAAAAAAAAAAAAAAAAAGAATCCCAATTATTTATGTTTTTTCCAATAACAATTAATATCGTGACTTCTTTTGGACTCAAATCAATTACCCTGTGTTCTAAAACGATACTTTAAGTCAAAAGTCAAACTAACTTCTTAATTCTAATAGGTGGAAAAAGTAAGATGTTATCAGTGACCAATAATCCATGTGTAAAATGTGTAAATATTAAGAGTTTACACATTAAAATTACACCACAAATGGGTAAGGAAAAAAAGTCCGTGATTATTTCAAGTTTAAAAAAACAGTGTGTGTTATTTCCTTTCCGTTGCTACTTTGCTGTTGGTAAGGAATAGATTGACTAAGGTGTCATTCTAACAGCGGTACTGAAACTATAGCGCTAATACGGAGAACTCTGTATATCCTTTAACAATGGCGTGGTATTACTTGTCTTCAGTAACGGCTTATACCAGCCGATCATTCCTCTTCTCAGCCAAATACGGACACGTACGTTTTTATATAAAGCGCCTTGCACAAGCCTAGGTATTACATAGTATTTGATTTTAATTTTTTTTTCATGTTTTATTGATCTTAGCCAACTTGCATCTTCTTTGAGCTTTACTGACATACCGTAATTTCCGGACTATTGAATA
>NW_007590054.1:0-651 GCF_000523025.1 Cynoglossus semilaevis | reverse complement strand
CAAGTTTAATTGTGGACTATGTGAGTCTGTCTGCTTGAAGCTTTAGATCGAACAGTACGGATAAAATGGAACAGAACATGCTATTAGCTCTGCATGCATGGAATACCAGGCAAACTGTACGCCCTGATTTAAGTGTGTAACATGGAAATTAAAAAGAGGAACAAATGCATCAGCTGAATGTGTGTGAAAATCTCTATCAATGTAGAAGAGGTTTCCTAAACATGTTTTACATCATTCATAGTTGGTGGGTCGTGGTTCTCACCTCTCTCAGGTCTCTCTGCAGCCGTGTGTTTATATCTTCAGACTTGATGAGGTCCTTTCGGGCGGTGTCCAAGTCTTCCTCTAGTTCGTTAATACGCGACACCATAGCAGCCATGCGCTCTTTCATCTGGCCCAGATCGGCCGACTGGCGGTCCACCACCTCTTGGAGTTCGCCGACCTTCCCGAAACCAGATAAAGACTCGTCCTCCTGACTCAGCGAACCATCGGATGACCGCTGTGTGTGACACAACAGAACTTGTGTTTTCATCCATCAATGTTTCAGTCCCACTAATGTCAAAATGTAATTAAAGGCAGCCACAACTGTTTGAGTTTATTATGCAAAAAGCTCATGTTTACCTGCACTGTACATGTTAAACTGCTTCCTCTTTT
>NW_007590053.1:0-651 GCF_000523025.1 Cynoglossus semilaevis | reverse complement strand
GTGAAAGATAATTTTTAAAAAAAGCTTTTCAAAAACTTTCCTCTTACACTTTTTACATGTCATCTATAGGATTTAAGTGGAAAAAGAAAATTAATATATGTATATGCCACCACAAAACTAATGACTACATAGGTCTGTAGTCTAGTTTCTCGTGGGAGGTGCACACAGTGGTGATCAACTTTGACAAGTTGCGATGATCTGAAAGCTAACTGCGTTGTTAGTTGTTTATAAGGTTAGATTACTAACCAAAATATCAACTGAACAAACTCAGCAGACCAACTCCACTGCCAAACGGATTGCGTGGCAGTGTATGCCAATTAATATTGATGAGAATAAGGACTTAAACGGAAGTTTTGAAAGCAACTCTTAACGTGTTCTACAAGTCTCCATCAAGACGCACAGTATTATTTAAAATCAACCCACACTAGAAAAAAATGCTGAACTTGTACTTTCGCATATTTTTGGCATATTCGTCCATATGTATAATTCTATCACTTGGATAAGTCACAAGTAAAAACCAATCTGAAACACATACATCTAACTGCAGTTAATCATGTTTCTACTGGAGCAATATACAGAATTTTTGGTTATATTTAGGAATGCTATTTTTTTTTCAATGAATTGTTAATTACAACCAACCCAAAGCTACTC
>NW_007590052.1:0-652 GCF_000523025.1 Cynoglossus semilaevis | reverse complement strand
TTTTTTTTTTCAATGCATCCAAAGAAATTGTGGTCTACAAGCAGCAACACCATTGAAGTAGTACCACAGAGTTCTGAATGAGTTAACGCAGAACATATTTTTACACATAGGGAAAAGTTCCTAGCTTCTTCTGACCACATTGCTTTTTCTACTCACAGGAAGTACAGCGGGAGATTTCCTTTCGGACTGAATGTGGCCTTTACTACTCATACTACAAGCAGATGTTACAGGCCCCGTCTATACAGCAAGGTACAGATGCAGCGTTTTCCTTCCTGTCTTCAGAACCAATCATCTCTCTGGATTATTTTTCTTCTTTTATTTGCTCTCTTGTCTGTGAGCCTCCACACTTGATCTTCTGTCTCCATTTCATTCTAATCCTTATTGTCACACAAACCATCCGAACATCTTCCTCTGGATCCTTTCTCTTTTCCTCCTGCTTGGCAACTCCATTTCAAACATTCTTTGTCCAGTATCTCTCCTTTCTTTCCTCAGCACATGTCCAAATCATCTCAACCTTGTTTCCTAACTTTCCCTAACTGTTCAGACTTATTCCACCCTAATGGTCACTCCATGTGGAAATCTTCTTGTCTCATACGGATTTCCTACTGCTCAGGAAACTGATTTAATTGGGATTAATTTATGCATCCATCTG
>NW_007590051.1:0-652 GCF_000523025.1 Cynoglossus semilaevis | reverse complement strand
TGAAGTGCATTTTTTTTTTTCTTCAACAATCATCAAGCGGACTGTATTAAACCCACTAGCGGGCCGGTTTTTGGTCCGCGGGCCATATGTTTGACACCCTTGGTGTACATGGAGAGGAAAGCACTGACCAGGGTTTCCTAACTAACCTTATGCATAAGCATACAGGAAATAAATCATGAAAGTCTGGCTTGATCCACGACAAGTCTTCAAACTGACACTTCCGTTACGTTGAACGACATATCGGTAAAACTAAGTATAAAGTAATAAAGAAAGATAATTCAAATTAATAATTACACTTCCTACACAGTAGTTAACACAGCAAGTGGATACGGAGCCTTCACAACAGTGAAAAACAATTATGATGTCAGATGAGTCCAGTGGGATCTGAAATCAAAGCTGACCAGGATCCTGTCAAAGGTACAGTCCAATACCAAGTGGTATCTAAAGGTCAGACCTCATTACTTCCATTCACATAGGCTAGATTTCTTGGCCGCTCCTTTCTTTGCCGGGAGTTTTGTTGTGTAGAATCTACAAGAAGTATGACGTCCTCCATTAGTGTAGAAAGCTGCTGTGTAGGGATGTAACGATGCACTCGACTCACGAGTCACAATTACGATTTTATCATAATTTTTTATTTTTTAAACAAAAGTTA
>NW_007590050.1:0-652 GCF_000523025.1 Cynoglossus semilaevis | reverse complement strand
CCTAACCTTGGCTGTTTCTGTTTTTTTCCCTTCTCTCTCAGATGACCCAGCAGATGTCTGGCCTGGCGATGAGCAGCGGAGAGTCGGCGTCAGGGTGGCCCGTGGCCCCGCCCGCAGCCTCAGGCCAGACCCTCAGTACTCAGCTGTGGAAGTGATGACCTGCGGGTCAGGTCACATGACGTCACGTGAGAGGCCGAGGCTATGTTCAGATTACTAGGACGAGGTGAAGCGTAGCGAACCCTAACGTAGATTTAGACTTTACTCCGACTTTTTGTGCTGTGTGGACGTGGAACATTTGGACATTTACGGTTTAAAGTCAGTGACTCTAATGCAGGACATGTGTGCACCGGGCTGTGATCTGTCAAAAAAAAACTTTTTTTTTCCTCCAGTACTGATGTTAAACCAGGACTGTGTGGCCCCTGAACCAAATATGCTGAGGCTCCAAAGACTGTGCCGTGATTAGTGAGAGTAAAATACCAAATTTAAAGAACCTGGTGGAGTGTCAGCGTCCCACTCTCATCAAATCAAATCAGACGTGGGCTCATTCAAAACTCAACAACTTGGTTGGTAATATGAACCTAACCGTAAAGTGGCTGTTACAAAAACACACAGTAAGACCGTCGCTCCTGCACCGATTCTCCTCCCAAAAACC
>NW_007590049.1:0-652 GCF_000523025.1 Cynoglossus semilaevis | reverse complement strand
CTGAAGCCAATCCCAGTAGTCGTTGGGTGAGGGCAGGGTAGACCATGCAAAGTCTCCCCCGACACAGAGTCAACTTACCACCGACAACATTCTTTGTTGTGTTTCCATCATTGTTTTATCACATCTTATTCAGGAAACTGGGAGGATTTTCACAACAATAATTAATTACTGGTTTGGATCGTTCTTACACCCAGTTTTAATTACTACAGACATTCTATTGTGCATTTAGCTGCAATATTTCAGTGTGAAAAAAGACGTCTGGTGTTGCTTTAAGTGAGACTCATTCAGTGTTGAATCTCATTTGCATCATAAACCTCCTCAAGTATTCTGGATGTGAGGGGAACCAACATGTAGAGAAATATCAAAAACAATCATGGAAAACATTCCTCAGCTGCTGTTTCTGCACAAGTGAGCTCTCATCCACTGACTGAAGGGCACATTAGGGCAACACGAGGACGGTCAGTTCTTATAGAGACCAGCTGATCTGTAACGGGGCACTTTATTCTTCTCACCCTGCAGCCGGCCAGATAGCCAAGCCCTAGATCTTAATTCACCGTGGGTCGAGTTAAAGGCTGTATCAGCAATCGAAGTCAGAACTATCTTCTGTCAAGCATGTTAATTCACTTTGTACTTCCCACCTTAAAGCATCCGC
>NW_007590048.1:0-652 GCF_000523025.1 Cynoglossus semilaevis | reverse complement strand
TTTTTTTTCCTCTTTTACTGGTCTATATTTAAGACACATTACGGCCTGGTAAGATCTGTCATTTGATTGATCCAGCCTGACGTTGATGGGATGGGAAACTACCGTTTCTAAATTTGTCGCCCACCCAACCACCCACTCACCCACCCCTTGGGCTCGTGTCGGCAGCGGATGGAGTCACAACACATGTGCCTCAGGCTGGTTGTAGATAGAAAGTGGGTGGGAGGAGGTGACAGGCCCGTGGACCCGTGGGTCTATCTTTACTGTATGTCTCAGTCATCCAGTCTGTCCAACGAGCCCCCAGAGCTCTGACCTTCTGCTGAAGTTTAGAATAAAGACGGCAAAACAAACTGGAGATAATTTGAATTACTTGGAGCATTCTGAAGCACCTTGACCTTTAACCCCAGTGGGTCTCTGAGAAGGTCTGCCGAGTCAATGAGGTATGTTGCTTGTATTTGGATGTGGAAGTCAGTGATAGTTGGTGAATTGAAATTTGGCTTCAGCCTTAAAACATGTTGTTTTGTTAAATAAATAACAATGTTTTTCTCCCATTAGTTAATGAATTATGCTGGGGTTGATTAGTGATATTGAAGATATATCGACAGAAATGTTGGTCAGTATGGTGATCGGATATTTCATCACGTTGAAACATATT
>NW_007590047.1:0-652 GCF_000523025.1 Cynoglossus semilaevis | reverse complement strand
AATGGAATGAAAGTTGAATAATCCTTAACATGTGACCTATGAAAACAACCCAAACAATTACTTGTTGCAGAAATGAGTAGAAATCCACAGACCTGAAAGACCAGCGTTGCCTTGGTCGCATTACTAGCCAAAAACGAGTCCTCCCTGTAAGTCAATGCTGGTTTGAATTTCATCACTGGAGACGTGGAAAGGAAAAAAATGTAATCGATTCTTTTCCCTTTTAGTCATCCGTGATGTTGTCATTTGAGATGCTTAAGCTCTGGATCACAAGGGAATGTTATTCATATGTGTTGCATATGCGTCAAACTTAAGGCCCGTGGGACCAAATTTGGCCCACCAGGTCTCAAGGAGCTGAAAAAAGTGTTTGTAACAGAGTTTGTAACTTGAGTTAAGTAATTACAGAAACATGTTTTAATTAAAAAAAAATTTGGCACTCCAACGTTTGGCTACTTTTGACCAAATAAAAATTTGCAGTAAAATTTGGTAGATAATTTTTTTTGTATCAGAGCTACCTGCATCTGGATCAAATTGACAATTTTTTTTTTGGCTATATTTTCAAAAATGTGTCTGCTATTTATTTGGCTGCTATTTATAAAAGCTGGTGGTTTCACCCTTCTAGCTTCTTTTAGGCATGTTTTTAATACTTCTCCAC
>NW_007590046.1:0-652 GCF_000523025.1 Cynoglossus semilaevis | reverse complement strand
AATAAGAGTCGGAGATTCTGGTTAGTTGATATAAATAACATGATAAACAATTGTTCATACATTTTAAAAATTACCCAGAAAGAAGGGCAGTACAATCATGTACCACTATGTGGTGTATGTTTGGGTTTGCTACGATCAAGGCCAGACTTCTTTTGTTCCTAGCTCAAAGTCGTCTCCTGTTTAATGTCAGCTGCCCTGCAGTCTAACACTGTTGTGTGACTGTGGGGGTACAAGATGACTCACTATCACTGTGCCCTAAGCAGAGTGACAGCTGTAAGACCTTTCTGCACCTACCCATAATTCATTGTGGTTGAGGTCACTCAGCTAAAGGGCAGAAGTGACCCTTTAAATCTGTCAGCACTCAACCTGCTTTAATGGTGACACGCACATCAAGAACAGTTCACTACTTTAAGAAGATTCTGTCACCATAAGTGTTTTACTCACAGATTGTAAAAAACAAGACGAACATGATCAGACACATATATTTTAGGTGTAACAAGTGACCTTAAGAAATTATGTTAGCCAGGCCATGATACGTTTAAAATAGAATAATTATTTATTATTCAGTGTTCATGAAGAAATACACTGCAATGCTACATATAATACAACAGATATTTTTAATATGTGTGTAATACAAAACAATACAAAACAT
>NW_007590045.1:0-652 GCF_000523025.1 Cynoglossus semilaevis | reverse complement strand
AAATCCATAATTAGGTAAACTTGCAGCAAGCAAATGATTGACAAATTACGTTCTGGAATTCCAAAATGTTTGCTTACCTCTACAAAGTTCCCAGAATACACCTCTTCCAGTGTGACCTCCAGGTCTAGTATGATGTCATTTCCTCTGGGAATGTTTCTGTCCTGCTGCTGGCGGTTTCCTCCAAACATAAAACCAAAATCTCCAAAAAAACTGTAGTGAAAAACATGCCATATTGTGTATTTGGTTTTGAATGTTTTTATTCACACAACATTTTATGAGGTAAGTCACTTCATCTAATATATTGATAAAAATGTTTTCATAGCTGATGTAAATAACCTGGAGATTTTTGGTTCAATTAGCAACAACTACAACTTGAACAAAATGTCTACAAATGTTTATAGGATGAAACTAACCTAGAAAAGATGTCATTGTGTGAGCTGTGGTGTCCTTCTTTAAGTCCGTCCTCTCCATACGTGTCGTACTGTTTTCTTTTCTCTTCATCTGAAAGAACCTACAAAAATATACACACACATGGTATATCGTTACATCGACACATTTTAAAATGGAGCAGGGTGTGTAACAAACAAACAAAAATTAGCCATTAAAACATGTGTTAAAATATCTAAATGAAAAACAGCCAAAATGTTAAATA
>NW_007590044.1:0-652 GCF_000523025.1 Cynoglossus semilaevis | reverse complement strand
GTACCATTCAGTGCTGTCCATATAATACTGTTATGTAAACCATCAGCACACTTGTCTTCAGTGCTTTTTCCTTTTAGTACAGCAGATTTAATATTTTAATTCAAATGATTTTATTTGTCATTTGTAGTTTGAAGGTTGTCCACTAGTACTTTTTAAAGAAGAGCCTGTTCAGTATAATATTAATGTGTTTCAGCCAGATTCTTGGATGGGCTGATAAAGTAACGTTTAAATGAACTTTCATTCAGAAATGGAATATGTTTGGACTTTTATGTTTAAAATTCAAAGAGACATTTGATGATTCAAATGTCTGTGATCTGTTCTTTTTACCGACGCCTTCTGACTGAGAAATAAGATAAAATAAGAACGAGGTGTTAACACGGTAAATGTGTGAGTCACACGTTTTATCCCTGCTGCAAACGAATGTTTAATGAGAAATTATTTAACACAGTTTTGGAGTTTGAACAGAGCGTCTGATTCTGTTCAACTTTTTTTAAATATATTTGTATGATGGAAATTTTTTGTTTTGATTTTTAATTTTCATTTAATTGAAAATTTCTTATTTGATTTTTATTTTTTCTTATTTGATTTTTTGGAAAGATTTTGGAAATTTTTACATTTTTAGAACATTTTTAGAACAAATTATATATTTTTT
>NW_007590043.1:0-652 GCF_000523025.1 Cynoglossus semilaevis | reverse complement strand
CTACTCCAGCGACTGGATGCTCTAATCCAGTACACCACAGCCGAACTACTAGAACTAGAGAATTCTAGCGGACTTTCCAAACCTCCAAAAAACTTTATTCCACCAGAACTACCGCGGATCACCGAGGCCCCCACCATTCCCCCTCTGTGGCCTAGGAGACGGAGGAGACACCGTAAACAAAAGAGGGGGAAGCGGAGCGGGCTGCGTGCTAGGCTACATGCTAACCCACACAGACCCGCTCTGCCCAGTGTTCTCCTCGCCAACACCAGGTCTCTCGCCAACAAAATGGACGAGGTTCGGCTGCGGATTACGTCGCGGAGGATGAACAGCTGTGTTACAATCTTCACCGAGACATGGCTGGACGACAACACTCCCGACGCAGCAGTGGAACTAGTGGAGCGAACACTGTTCCGAGCCGACAGGACTGCAGCTTCAGGCAAGACTAAAGGCGGCGGTTTGGCTCTGTACATACACAACTCGTGGTGTACAGACACGAGAGTTACAGGAACCTTCTGCTCCCCCGACCTGGAGTATCTGGCAGTGAAGTGCAGGCCGTTCAAACTGGTGAGAGAACTTAACTCCGTCATTATCACGGCAACTTACATACCACCGCAGGCTAACGCTAGATTAGCGCTGGAGGAGCTATCCGTTC
>NW_007590042.1:0-652 GCF_000523025.1 Cynoglossus semilaevis | reverse complement strand
AGTTATCATATCAACAAATCTCCCATCGGGGGCCCCCGCGGCTGACACTTTCAGAAAGACACCCACGGGGGGACGACAAATTTTAGCCAGCAGGGCGTTGCTAAGAGAAGGACTGAGGCACCTGTAAAGGTCTCTTCCCCTGCCCACGGAGAGGGCACACCCGCTGGGCATCACACTGCTCTGTGGCCCCTGGTCAGGCACGTAGCACAAGAGCAGGGAGTCCGCAGCCATGGTTAATGTGGCTAACAATAGAGCGTGGACACAATGGAAGCACTATATCACCAAGTATGTCAATAAATTTAAAAGCAACCCACAAACAATTAGCTGAAAGGGCAGCGAGGTTCCGTGGCCACAGGCTGCAGCTCTGCAGGCCAACGCAGACAAACTGTCCACCCACGTGCAAATGGCAGCTGGTGATTCTGCCCGGAGAATGCATTCACAGACTCCTGCAGATTACCGCCTGACCTTTAAGTGTGTCCCAGAAAAATAAACCACATGCTGGGCCATTCCTTCAGTCACGGGATGTTTTATGACTCCTTGAAAGTGGGAGATGTCACCCAATAGTTTCTCTTTGTGGCCGTACAGACTTGTGTAGTTTGTCCACTCCGTGGTTGACATGGTTGGAAAGATGAACCAGCCAGCTGTTTCCCCC
>NW_007590041.1:0-652 GCF_000523025.1 Cynoglossus semilaevis | reverse complement strand
CCCAAAGTAGATTGAATTTTCAATTATTAGATTTGTTCGCTTATGTGCTGTGATCCTGGACAATATTCCATGTGAACCAGGCTCGCAGTGGTTGGGTGTAGACGGGAATTAGGAAATCAAGCCACAAAGGGTTGTGACTATTCACGAACCTATCCACATGGTAAGCAGAAAGGAATTAATCCCTCAACGGCTGTCCGACGCCATACGCTTTGACAGATGTGCTTTCACTGTAATGCATAGCAACGTAAATGGGTTCATTTTTTACTAATGTATGCTGCTTAACATTTAATAGTGATGGACGAGGAAATATTCTGTGGGTCAAAGAACTGACTGGAGGGCAAAAACAAAGAGACGTAAATTCTGTTGACAGGCACATTGAGGGAAATGTTGGAGGAAAGGCACTTTTAAAGTAACTTTGGACACAGTTCATGTTAGGTGAGCAACACAATTCATTGAGACAATGGACTTTTTCTATGAAAAAGAAATTAGAACCCTCCATATCAGATAGATTGTTTGTCCAGAAATTATTATTATATATGTCAGGTAATATTTGCACCATGTATCAAAATAGAACCTTTATCCTTGATGACAAATACACAAAATATGTGTGAACTAGACTGATGCCACATAGCTGACATGCAGACAGTTAAAT
>NW_007590040.1:0-652 GCF_000523025.1 Cynoglossus semilaevis | reverse complement strand
CCCAGATCAAAATGAGTTTGACACATGCCAAGGTCTGAGTGAGTGAGTAAATTTAAACCAGAAGACCATTATATGTTTTTACCATAGCTTTTAGTAACAAAAGGTTCAGAAACACTGAAATAGAAGACAAGGCTCCATAGCAGTACTGTGGGAACAGATGGTCCCAATCAACACAAATGGAAATAAAAGCACATGATTGTGAGGTTACAGCATAATAAGACATTAGGTTTGTGCTTGGGGACATAATGTCATACAAAGCAGGAATAGACGTTCTAAGCCAGGGGGAAGCAAATGCCTAATACAGAGACAAAAGGACTAAGGTGAAACAGGTATCTCAGGAATTCTACCGAAGGCAAATTACGGAGAAGCATACCGAGAGTGGAAGTAAAATACAGCTGTCCTCAAAAATAACCTATTAGCACATCGTTGGCATGGAGATGACAGAGACGACACGTGCAGACAAAACCAAACCGAGGAAAGGAAAAACAGCCACCTTTCATGTGTTCAGCTCACGGTCGGCAAACAGATTAAAAGGCCACTGGCCTACGTAGAAACCAGTGGACCTTACTTAATTCAAAAATAGTCCAGTTATATCCCTATATTTTTCATTTAAAGATAATCTGCTAATGTTTCAAAACAACAGGTAATTCAG
>NW_007590039.1:0-652 GCF_000523025.1 Cynoglossus semilaevis | reverse complement strand
GCTGTTGTCGATTAACGAGCACTTGCCAATTTGATTAAGCAGAGTAGCACAGCAATGAAAGAGTTCTCTCTTTGCACACGCCTAACCATATCGTGAATACAAATTCAACTGAACATGTACAGTATATTAACGTGGTATTTGGTCTTACCTTCCAGAATACACAGATCTTTGTTGTTTGCCGGTAAAAAATGAGTGATGTTGTGATGTCGAGTGTGTGCTCTGGAAACCTCTCCCCTGTTGATTTGCTAATAATACAACCCGGAATTAGACATGTACTGGTTGGCAGCGTCTTTACTGAGAACTTGCAGCTTACGAGGAATAACAAAGTTCATGCAATAGGAAGCCTAAGCCATGGGGGTATGTCAACGGGGGAGCACAGGTGGGAAAAACAATCTGTCTTTAATGCATCTGTCAATCCATCACGGGTGATTGTGGCGAGAGGCACGATGCTGCACAGCTGCACTGTCTGCCAATTAAACAGCAGCTTTGTTCATGCTGAGAAGTCTTGAAACAGTTGTGTTATTTGTAACTGATTGCACCGACTAACGAATTGACCGACGCAATTTTTCACATCTGATGAATGATGCCGCAAAAGTCCCTCAAGGTCCCACAATTCTGCAATCAATTCTAAGTCTTGTTCCAACTGTTTTTT
>NW_007590038.1:0-653 GCF_000523025.1 Cynoglossus semilaevis | reverse complement strand
ATTCCGCTTTGGGTGAGGAGAGGTCAAAGATTTAGGAAGAGAAAATACTGGAGGGTTTCATTTTCAGGGAAGCTCCATCCTGCAGCATCTGGATCCGACGATGTCTGGAAGAAGAACAGGGCGAAATCAGTGAGAGTGTACTTTAAAAACCAATCATATCATGAATTATAAAGTGGGTTTTAAAGTCTAACATAGACGCAGCCTAATAAGTAGGGATGTCCGATATTAACTTTTTGCCGATATCGAGATGCCAATATTGTCCAAACACTTAATTTCCGACTCGAATATCAACCAATACCGCTATAGTATCCTTAATTATTTTGCAAATCCCAGGCATTGCGATATCGCAGGATTTCATTATTGGAGGAAAAACCGATAACGATTCTTAGAGATAATACATAATTATGCTAATATCGAGCCGATATTATCGGTTGGCCAATATTGTCCGACATACCTACTGAAAGGTCATGTGGAATTAATATGTGTCTAGCAATTGGTAAAAAGAAAATGACTGATAAAATTCAATTCATTTTTCAATTAGTTAACATTCTTCGACTGCGTTCTTTCACTTTCACGAATAAAAAAATCAAGTCCAAATGAAATGCAGTGTATAAAAATGATCGTGATTTTTTGCATGTCTGATGTGGTTAAAT
>NW_007590037.1:0-653 GCF_000523025.1 Cynoglossus semilaevis | reverse complement strand
TTTTTCCATTCTCCTCCATGCTACCATTAAATCAAATCATCTACTAAAGCCCATCCACTCTTCATCAACCACTCCTGTTTCCACCCTGCTGTTACCAGCAGTCTCCAGCTCATTGCTTCCTCCGCATAAAATGTCACACTTCCTAACTCTGCCCCTGTCAGCCTAGTCAAGTTGCAGCACCAACCTTCTGGCTCTGACACACTGCCCTGCAACAGGAACTGAGGCTCGCGCTCATCTCACAGCTGCCAACATCTCTTTAGCGTTGTCACCTCAGTTTTGTTGCGAAGCCGCTGATCTGATGATGTGCACAGAGCCAGTGCAAAGTCCTCATCTCTGCTGTTTATTTGATAGACCAATAGAACGTCGCATGAATAATTTAGCAATTGCATAAATTAATCATTTGCACAAAACAGACATTGCAAGTCCTGCAGAGTTTTGGTTAGATCACTGCGTGTACCGCAGCTGGAAAGCAGGGCTTCAGATGCCTTCGAAATTTTAAAAAATAACAAAAAAAACGCTATCAACTCTCAAGACCATGCTTCTTTTTCAAAAGATATAACAGTATGACCTTTTCTGTTATTGAATTTAAAAGGCTGGAAGAGCAAAGAAAATCATCATTAAAGAAGTCAAAATGAATATTAAAAGAGCTTAAT
>NW_007590036.1:0-653 GCF_000523025.1 Cynoglossus semilaevis | reverse complement strand
ATTTTTGTTACTGTAAATGTAAACACCATTTACAAGTTTGTGTTGAATTTCATTTAAATATTCCTAAACTGGGTTCTGTAATGAAAAGGTTATATTTTGTCATTTTTATATTTTTACTGAGAAATGACAGGACAGGTCATATGATCAATCATTCCGTTTTATTTCTACAGCACATACACAAAGACAAGACCAAGCGCCATCTTCTGGACAGAAAAGGGTGACGCATTTTTGTTCTGCTCACATACACTTTTATTTTATTCTACCTTCTATGTTTTTTTTAATCTATTTGATTTCATCTGACGTTGTTTTGAGGTAGAACATTTTTTAAAATGTAATTTTTCTATTAATGATACCATACAAAGATCAATCTTTTTTCAACATTGTCATGTTTTTCACCAACGGAACAAAATACAAAAACTAGAGACACAGTAACACACGTTTTCTCTTCCGTACCTGTAAACCTAATTAGCACCATGAAATAAAATTGTATCAAATGTTTGGTCAGCGTTTGTGAGAAAAGGCACATCCCGACAAACAGACACACAGCTATGTTAAAAAACATCTACCACTTCTCAATCACAATAATAAATTAAAGGACTCTTTGATGTACAAAAACAACAAAATAAAGGTTTCTCCATGTTCATGCGCAGACC
>NW_007590035.1:0-653 GCF_000523025.1 Cynoglossus semilaevis | reverse complement strand
TCTCTTTTAAACAATCTTTGAAGGTCTAAAACGACATCCTAATTCCATATAATGTCAAAAAAGGTAACAGGTTTGTTGAATTTTGGCTTAGACGATGCTCAGTTCTGGCTTTCCCTCAAGGGCCATTAAAGGCCAAGTCGGACTAGGTTGTTTGATCCATTGGTGATGTTGACCTTACTGAAGTCTCATTAAATTCCCTGTATTAGTCTTATATGTGACTAATAGGTAGAGTTCAAATCTCCTGCTGCGTCCAGCGCCTCACAGAAACCTTTTTCATATTCTTGTCAGTATTGAACAAGATGTCGTCACCTCCCCTCTCTGCTCCGCTCTGATATTCTCCCAGCTCCCCTCAAAATAATCATTAGGCTCGGTCTGAGAGGCTCATTAAGACCCACTGAGGAGGTCATGAGTTCTGTGGGCTCTCTAATCAGGAGTGAAGTTTCACGCTCGGCTGCAGAGACACGTCGTGGTTTCATCTCCACTGAGGCTGCAATCAAGCACAATCAACAATCATTTTTTTACATCACACATTTGTTGACAGAATTCGAAAACACTGCAAAATAGTGACACAACCATGACACGGGAAATAGGACGTGTCGACCGAGCGGGAAAAAAGTTGTATTTGTAACCAACAGTGGACGCAGTGAATGTGT
>NW_007590034.1:0-653 GCF_000523025.1 Cynoglossus semilaevis | reverse complement strand
ACTTTTCTCTTCCTTTCGTTTCACCTGTTTAACCTCAGTTCTCCTCACACGTTCTCTCCTCCGTGTTTTGTCTCTTGTGATTTCTCGGAGCAGAAAAGTTAATTTAGTTTTCATTTTATTAACCATCTCCTGTCATCTCGACTCCAGGAGGTGAGTGACCCCGACATCATGGAGCTGGTTCACAGCTCTCTGGGCAGGATGACCATCATCCGCCAGATCTTCCCGCTGTGGAGAGACACCAACGTCCGCTGCATGAGGAACAACCACCGCATCTCCTCGCTGCTGTGTGACCCTCAGGAAGGATACCTGCAGTCGCTGGAGGTAAGTTGTTTAGAGGCTGTGGTCAAAATAAACACAAACTTTTAGCCACACCACTGACAGACAAATGATTGTCGTGATTCCTGTCGGGTCGGAATGTTTCCATAATGTCCAAAGTGAGACATCAGGGGAACGTTGACAGGTTTCTGCCCAGTGGCTCGTGAATGTAAATATTAATGCATTCAGCTGATGGTGGATTAAACTCCGACGGTGAAGTCATCGTAGAGAACGACGAAGGACGTTCTTTACTCAAGGATGAAAAGAGTAAAAATGGAATCAAGTTTTCACAGAAACACTGAGTACAAACACTATGAATATGATGTTATTCATATACA
>NW_007590033.1:0-653 GCF_000523025.1 Cynoglossus semilaevis | reverse complement strand
TTATTATTATTATTACTATTATTATCAATAATTAGGATAATAATATTTTTTTAATTTTTACTTGTTTTGCTACTACTATTACTTTATCTATATTTTTTACTAGGAGGTAAAATCCCATTAACTTAACCTCAAAGCAGAAGAATTGTACTATTGTTATCAGTAAAGCCGCTGGCGTCGGAGGAGTGAGCAGAATGGCAGTTGCGCTGCGAAATTTATCAACGGCAAATTAATTATCCATCTCTAAATGAATGAGGACTTTGGGGAGTTCTCCGTTAGATCAATGGAGCGATCTAAGGGGAGTTCATGACTCTGTGTGCCCGTGCGTACAAAGTCATTAATTCATAAAATAATGAGGACCAAAACAATCAAAAGGTTATAAGAATCTCAATCACACTGGGTAAGACGGTGGAGTTAGACAAAGGGAAGTGTCAGTTCTGTCTGTTGTAACTTCCTGTGTCGCTAAACACCATTTCAACACTATTTGAGGCAGAGATGATGACGATATTCCACTCCGGGGCCTAGAGAAAAAACCAAAAAAAAAAAAAAAAAAATTTAACACTCCTCAAAGTGCCCTGAGAAGTTTGGTTATGGCCCCTAGTGCTATAAAAATCCACTTAGAATACTCCAATCAGGCCACAAGTAGAGTCCGACTC
>NW_007590032.1:0-653 GCF_000523025.1 Cynoglossus semilaevis | reverse complement strand
AAAATAAATATGAAATATGTCTGTGTTTATCGTTTACTCATAACATGATGATGGTGATGATGATGATGAAGATAATGACGGTGGCGGTGGCGCCTGTGATTAAAGAGAGTTAAGTAGCTGACCTGTGTGTGTGTTGTGTGTGTGTGTGTGTGTTACCTGCTGCGACTGATTGTAAAGATGATAAATGGTTCCCTCTATAGTCAAAGTCCATTACGAATGAGACATGGAAAATAAACATGCTGCCCATAGGCGCGCGAGCGGGGACCGCGCACTGCGTGGACGCGCATCACGTGCATGAGCGCGAAGGTCAGCTGTGACCAAAGTCAAGTTTGGAAGACTGTCTCTGAGGAAAATACAATTTTTTTATACAGTTTTTCCAACGGGTTTGAATAGAGAATATCAGAACTTTGTTCATCTTAACACAGGGATTTGTTTTTACAGATATAAAATTCCGAAATAATTTTCCACTTTGAGGACTATGATCTTTGGGTTCTGTGCTATTCACTAGACATCTCCAGAGACAAACTGTCCTACAGTCTGTATGTCTGTCTCCGGGTTTTTAGCAGACTTCAGTCTGGACTTTGAAGTGTGTCTTCAGCAGAAGTCCAAGAAGAAGAAGAAGTTTTCTGACCTGTCCCAAACTGGAATACGGG
>NW_007590031.1:0-653 GCF_000523025.1 Cynoglossus semilaevis | reverse complement strand
CATACAGACGGCAAACAGCTTGGCTCTGTCAAAGGGTGACAAAAGCTGTGTACCAGCACCTCTAAAGCTCACAATTAACACATCATATTTCGGTGGCTCTAATTAAGAATATTATGTAGTAGGGCCAACTTTTAGTTAATATGAACGATTTAGAGAAAACCACTTTAGGATGGGGTTAGCAATTTAGCTTATCTCTTTGATTCAGGGTTTTTCAACATATAAAAAAAGTACAAACGACAACCCCTCTGTGCTCTGATTGAACTTTGTGTGTTTTATTTATTTTTTAATAATTCAAAAAATGTATGATGAAAAAAAGCAGACCTGGCACTCAGTTGTACGAACAATTCATGAACAATCAACACTCGCTGTAACTAAAAGGTGAATTTTGTTGGTTTTTGGACACAGAGCTCTGGCTACGAAGACGCTGCTGTGTGCCAGGACATCTCGCAGCTCAGCTGCAGCCTGCCTGCAGCAGAAGTGTCATCCACACCTCGCTCCATCTCTAAAGATAAGGCAGTAATGACGTTCCCTCGTCCTGGGCCTGCGGAGCCTCTCAGGGTGTTACGTGCTATTTGGCCTGAGCGGGAAAAGAGCTCAATATCAGAAAAGCACGTTGACATCGTATGTTAAATCAATTCTAAAAAAAAAAAAAA
>NW_007590030.1:0-653 GCF_000523025.1 Cynoglossus semilaevis | reverse complement strand
GGTTGATAACGGAATTGGAAATTTAGTATTTGGACCATATCAGCATATCGGATATTAGCAAAATGCTAATATCGCAATCCCTACTCTTTGGGCTAGTGATTTTTTTTGCTAATTTTTTGCTATAAAATCATATGTTTTTGGCCTGATTTTAATGAATATTTATTACATTCTTTTGTTGAGCTGACATTCACGTTTATATTTTCCATCTGATCTTCATCTCTGAACTTTAAACTAAATCCTTCGTCTCATGTTTTGTTATTTTGGGCTAACTATAAGTTAATTTTGATTGACTATTTTGGCAATTTTGTTTAATTTTTTTTTTGGCTAACTTCAGGACATTCTAGCTAACTTTGAGATATTGTTTTAGCATTTAATCCAAATCCTCATGATGCTCTTTTAACCTCTGAAATAATCGTTTTCTTTTATTGCATCTCGGAGAACATTAGCTAGCTGTTTGAATTAATTTTATATATATTTGTTTCACATTTTTAGCAAATAATTAGCTCTACTTTTGCCAAAATATTTACTTACTTTTAGTTATGTAATTTAGTAATTTGCCATTTTAAAAATTAGATTTACAAAAAATTTCAGAACGACATTTTAGCACCTAGCTCGAATTCAAACATTTTTTTATTTCAGTTTCTCCTACTTTC
>NW_007590029.1:0-653 GCF_000523025.1 Cynoglossus semilaevis | reverse complement strand
ACCAATCTGTTACACTCTAATTATCTTCTTTTACTTACCGGTAGATGGGTTATTGTGACACTTTTGTATCTCTGCCCTACATTGTATAAAGCTATAGAAAGAAAAAAAATGTGGTGCTTACGTGCTCTCGGGCAGCAGCAACGCTCAGGACAGCAGGGGCAACTTATATAGCAGCAGCAGGTATGGGGACAACACTGACACCAGCAGATTCCAATCAGGAGCAGTATCAACAGAACCCCCACAATGACCAGAACAACGAGAAGCCAGTCTGTGTAGACCAAAATGACATCCGTTAAGACACAGAACATGCATCAACAACTTAAATGATTAGTATTTGTCTAGTTCTATGTGTGAATGCATGTGTGTCAGCGTGCGGTAAAGCCAGTGGTTACTGAATTTCTCAAATGAATAACCTTTTACGTTCTCAATCAGAACGGGTGAAGGTAGTTGGAGTATCTATCAAATAGAGTGGCTTCAATGAATTAAGCAGCAACCCAGACAAATACAGTTTACAAGAATAATCAAATTGATTAAAACAACAGTATTAAGTGGAATAATAGCAGAGGAATACATAAATACTGATTAACAACAATGTACAAACAAGGCATAAATAGTGAGCTAATATGGTTCAGTGTGTGTATGTGGGTGTGTGC
>NW_007590028.1:0-653 GCF_000523025.1 Cynoglossus semilaevis | reverse complement strand
GCACAGAAACTGGGTACTCGACGATCCTGCTGAGCTTTCTTCCCTCAGCTCATATTCACCGTCTGAAACGGCTGAGTCAGATTGTTAGGTACGGCTGAAGAATGATGAATGACATGATGAGATGAAATATAATAGGGAACGATGAGTGGTTTATTTTCCCCCCATTGAAGATAAAACCATTTCTGTTTAGTGACATTGCAGACGCTGTGAAAATCAAAGTTAGCTTTATTATACGAGAGCTGTTGAGAGTTTGTTTCTCGTTGAGTCCTCGTTCCGCTGAAATGCTTTAAACGGAATAAAATTCCCCCAGCTTTCCTTTGAAAGGTTTGTAACTTTCTCAAATTTGGACATCCAAAAATAAATAAAAGATTATTTATTCCTGATGATCAAAAAAGATCTTTTTAGCCGTTCTCTGTTGCATGCTATATGCGGTAGGGGAAAAACGTTTGGTTGCAAATTTTTTTAAATATTTAGAAATTTCGTCAGTGTATCGTTTAGATTTGTCGTGAGTCATTGTCGGAGAAGTGACGTAGACGCTGATCAGGATAACCACGCAGATGTTTATGATAGGCTGCCAAACGTGCCTGCCAACTTCAGGCTGGTTGGTAACAGGAACTCATGGGACACAATGTCTACGGGACCAGTGTGGCGTC
>NW_007590027.1:0-653 GCF_000523025.1 Cynoglossus semilaevis | reverse complement strand
AAAAAAAGCCAGCTCTAAGCAGAGCCCTCCTCCAGCAGACCAGGCCAGTGGCATGTTTGTAGTTAGTGGACACAGAAGCCTGGAGGGCGGCTGCAGGAGCAGCACTGAAACACCGGCGTCGCAGGGGTGCCCCCGTCGCCACAGCCAGCCCCCGCCCCCTGCAATAACACAACACAGTCCTGGCTAATTAGTGGTCCCTATGGGAGACGTCGTTAAGCAGACCCTAACGAGCCGCGCGGCGCACCACGGGTCAATCTAATCACACAGAGGGCCGGGGAGGAAGTGGGTCGAGCCTTATTAACGCCATCAGTGGCGGGGGCAGGGAGCAGGACAGGGAGCACGAGGCTCAGGCAGGCGGCTACTGGTCACCTTGAACGCATTAAGAGGCAGGTACTCTCCAGCACCGGTCATTAGGCTCCGTCGCTGCACTGACCAGCCCAGACAGGCAATTAATGACCGTCACACACCTTCATATGAAAGTCCAGGGAACATCGACGAGTGAAACGTTGGCACTTCAGCCGAGGTCAAAGATCAACGGGCAAGACTAAGAGCTGCACTGGTTTATAATGTAAACTATTATAAGTTAAAAGAACGGATGTAGTCCTTCGTCCTGGACTTCACTGCAGTTTATTTCAGCCTGAGAATAATTGTGA
>NW_007590026.1:0-653 GCF_000523025.1 Cynoglossus semilaevis | reverse complement strand
GTAATTATAAAGCCATTAGCAGAGTACAATGAATCATGACCAATTATTGCTAACGATGTGATACTTATAGAAGATTTAAAGGGAAAACCCGCGGGGGACCATCGGTCATTTTTGACCACGGCCTTTTGCGTCCGATCCGATCTGATCCGTCATAACAGTCATGACACAGCGGTAATACGAAAGTTTTGAACGTCCTCATTTTTGAAGAGAGATAACAGGAGGTTATTTATCTTCTCAACCAAACCCTGAAGAAAAAAAGGTTTTTCTTTTTTTTAGTGAAACTGTGTTAAGATAAGGAATAAACACGAGACCAAGCAGCAGCACGACAGAAAAATGAACCAAAAAAAGTTCATATATTCAGACCTACTCCATATCACTGAAGGTAATTTGATTTAAGTTTTTATTAATGTTGTGTTTTTTAAAACTGCATTAAATGTTTTTTTTCTATGCAATTAATCTCAACTGAATGTATCGTAATGCATGAAATTCAATAATAGTTTTCTCTACTTTTCTGTATAAAGTGCGTATTTAGACGACAGTCCTAAATGGATATTAATATGAAAGTGAGCAACAGATTCTTAGAGCAGTAAATATATTAAAAACCCTGAGTTTTTACAGAGTGAAAAACTTCTGGGACTTGGTTTTCTAATTTT
>NW_007590025.1:0-653 GCF_000523025.1 Cynoglossus semilaevis | reverse complement strand
AAGATACTAATAACATGTCCGGTATGTCCAAACATATAAGGGGAGATTGGTGCTACGATGGCCCCATTAGAGACACTTCATGGTCCATGCCCCTGAGCTTGGTTACTGCCACCGGAGTTAAACATAGTTTTTGTCAGTAAATATCACATATTCTGATAAAAAAATTGCACTCTTTTTTTAAATGTTTAATTGAAAATTACATCATATTTTGAGTAGCAAAAATAGTGAAAACATTTATTTGAATCTATTTATAATCTGTGGTTTCGACAGTCCTTGAAAAGTAAATCAACGTCCTGGTACACTTTACGATAAATATATCACAAACGCCATCTCTTCCAATGCATGTGGTATATAGGTTGTGATAAATTACAAACAGTTACAATGTCAGGAGAAATAAGTACAATTTAAAAAAAAAACATACACCATATCAAAAGGCATTTCAAACAAATGTGATGTTACCCCGAATTATTCATAAAGCTAGTTTACAGTCAGAGTCGTATCTGGATTTGTTTACATTGGTGATAAAATATTAAAGAACTATTGATGCTAAGCACATGTGATACAACGTAACCTGATATTTCCTCCTGGTTGGACCACTTGTTGAACCTAAATGTGCTCATAATATAATTACAAATACAATGAAACATACTGCT
>NW_007590024.1:0-654 GCF_000523025.1 Cynoglossus semilaevis | reverse complement strand
GCTCTGTCAATCTCGCCTCCATATTTTTGTGCCACTGACGCCTCGCCATGGTTACTATCACTTTGCGCTTTCCACTGTGCGAAAGAATTTGTCGGCCGATAAAAAATTTCCGACATGTCAGAAATTCTTCCGACCGTCCGACGGTGGTTCGGGAACAGATAATCGGCCCTTGTTACCACCCTGTACACTGTATGGAAAAAGACGCCCGACGAAACGCGGAATCGGGCCGAGAGTCGCCAGGTCGTGCGTCTCAAAAATCGGGTAAAAAACACGCTAAAATCGTACAGTGTGTGCCCGCCCTTACTGGTGACCCTCAGACCAGGGTCCAGCTCAGGGGTCCTTTCATTTTTCATCTTTCAACAGAAGGAACTTCTCCCTACTCAGAGTTCTGTCCCCCCACCACATGAAGATCCCGTCTTCCCCCTTCTCACCCCCTGTCGTCCTTCTGTGTCGGGGATCAGGTCGTCAGGTAATGGATCTAAACTGTTGTCTGGGTCTGGATCTAAAAAATATTCGTCACAAGTTCATTTTTTTATACTCAGATGTTTGAAGGTTTGTAGTGGCGAATCTGACATTTTGACTCTCGGCAGGAGACAAAGACTCTTCTGGGACGTCTCCTGTGAGGAAGAAGAAGAAGAAAGTTCACTTTGGAGG
>NW_007590023.1:0-654 GCF_000523025.1 Cynoglossus semilaevis | reverse complement strand
ACACATTGACTAAAATTAATGGAGACTCAAGGCGGCTGGGGAGTAAAGATATTAGGATAAGTTAATCTATCTCTACATTCATTCATCATTTAGAGCCTAATCCTCTTTAGTGTCTCAGTGGTGGTCCCAGCCAACACCAGACCCCATGGACAGGTCACCACTGCACCACAGGGCCACAAAAAGATAAACAACCATTCACTCTCACATTTACATCCATGGATCATTTTAGCTGTCCAGTCCAACTATCCAGGTATAAAGTACAGAAGTCATATCAATAGTACAATTTAGTTATAGTTATTAATAGTAGTTGTAGTAAAAAACAATAGTATAGGAAAAGTTATAGCCGTGTTGGTAACAAAAACTGTAGTAGCAGATCAGTTGCAGTATTTTACAAGGGAGTGGTAGTCATGCCGTACAATGTAGGAGTAATATAGGAGTAGCAGTATATTTTCTTTTACTTCGAACAGTACTTGTCTTACTAAAGGTTAGAGGATGTACTGCATAGCAAAGGTAGGGTTAGAAATCCCAAGAACTACACTTCCCAGAATACCACAGGGTTTTTAAGTTCAACCGACGCTGTATTCGGGTGTGTAGTTCTACTGCCACCTAGCGTCTGAGGGTGGAAAGTTAAAGGAAACGTGTTCTGTGGTGACA
>NW_007590022.1:0-654 GCF_000523025.1 Cynoglossus semilaevis | reverse complement strand
ACACACACACACACACGTGTCTTCCCACAGGGCTCGGTGAAATTGCTGGTCGTATAATTATGCAGATTAAAGTGACACTGGGAAAACTCCAAACACACGGTAGAATTATTTAACTGTATTTGGACCTAAATCATTCTGGGAAAACTGCGCCGAACATTAAGGCTCGACTGATATTTACTGCTGTGAGTGCGGAGAGATAATTGTCTACTGACTTTTATGAACATCTACAGCAATAATCCCAGACGATATCTGCGAAACGGCGGGAGTTAATATGCAGAACACAGACAGGTTTAAGGAGCACCCAGAATTTTATGGCAATAATACGGTGTGAAATGTTCAAATACTTCTGTAAAATGAACAAATCCGAAACGTGGTGATAGAAATATTTGAGTAAAATCTCATGAAGTGGAGTCAATAATCATGATCTTAGATCAAATTAGTTCAACTTTCTCATATTTGGATGTCGTTCTCCGTGAGTCGATTTGAACAACAACAAATAAACAACAATTAAAGTTGACCTTATTGTAATTTCATAATGATATCACTACTACCATCAAGGGTTAACAAAAATGTCACAAACGTATATCTAACTATATTTTGCGATCTCCAAATTTCCCCCCTCAGTGTAAAATCTAGTCCTGTTTAGTTGAACAC
>NW_007590021.1:0-654 GCF_000523025.1 Cynoglossus semilaevis | reverse complement strand
TTTTTTTTATAAATGTTGAAATGCATGTCCATTAGAGCACGGTTAGTGCCCCAGCATGTGTGTCCAATAACCCATACTTTTGCTTGTCCCCAGTTCATACAATTATGTTAGTAACATAAAAAGAAAACGTGTCAATGAACCAATGCTGGAAGAAAAATCATAGTTACTTCATTACTCAACAAGTATAACATATATTCATGTTATTAAATGGTGATGGAAAATAATTATTTGTTATTTAGTCAGATTTAGGTCTCTTGAATTTTCTATAATTTTAACTTGTGCTACAAAGATTCTAGAAGTGGAAGTGAATAGGTGAACAGGGACCTCGTCAGCTGTATTTAAAATTATCTGATGGTCAGGTTTTTTTTTTCCACCTTTGACAAAAAAACAAATGATTTCCTCCATTAGACTTTTTATTTTTCTGCAGTTACTGTCTAAATTGAAGGTTTTCTGTTAGGTCCGTGCCACTACGTTCTATTAGACTCACCCGTATTTAGATGATATTTGATGACAACGGATTGTTGTTAACAAGAGTTGGCATTTATACTGTGGCACGACTGCCACCTTCTGGATGCAGGTGTAAATGAGAATTTAATTTTTCAAAGGAACAAATGTCCTAATTGATACATATGTTCTTTTAGGGCGTGGGTTTTT
>NW_007590020.1:0-654 GCF_000523025.1 Cynoglossus semilaevis | reverse complement strand
AGTGCCTAATATTTTCAATGTCCTTCCACTCTCCATAGTGACTTGGTAGCTCCAAAATGGTGAAAGTATTCATTGGGAACTTGGCGTCAGAGACGACTTCAGAAGAACTTCGCTCCCTCTTCTCCCAGTATGGCAAGATTGCAGAATGCAGTGTCGTCAAAAACTTTGGCTTTGTCCACATGGACAGCAAAGCGGAGGCTGAAGAAGCCATACGTAACCTCAACAATTACGAGCTAAACGGTCAACCCCTCAATGTTGAATTGAGTCGTGGCAGGATGAAAGGATCAACCAAACTGCATGTTGGCAACGTTGCGTGCTCCAACCAAGAGCTGAGGGCTAAGTTTGAGGAGTTTGGTTCAGTGTTGGAGTGTGACATTGTTAAAAACTATGCTTTTGTTCACATGGAGAGATTGGAGGATGCCATGGAAGCCATTGAACAGTTAGACAACTCAGCTTTTAAAGGTGAACCTTAGTGTTGGGCTTTAGCGTAGC
This sequence comes from Cynoglossus semilaevis, assembly GCF_000523025.1. Classification (NCBI taxonomy): domain Eukaryota; kingdom Metazoa; phylum Chordata; class Actinopteri; order Pleuronectiformes; family Cynoglossidae; genus Cynoglossus; species Cynoglossus semilaevis. The sequence goes on along the minus strand of NW_007590020.1, from coordinate 162 downwards.
TTTTCCACATGATTAAATGTAAAAGTATTTGTACTCTTACTCTGAATTAACAGGTGAGTTGCTGCAGGTAAGTAGAGTACGGACAACAGATAAGTGATGTTCAGGTAACTTATTAAGACCTGTCTCTACTCTCTGTGTTTGGATTTTACCAGTAACATGATT
>NW_007590019.1:0-654 GCF_000523025.1 Cynoglossus semilaevis | reverse complement strand
CAGATTGGGAGGGGGGGGTTAGCCCTGCAGCATTGTTATTACTTTCACCACCCAAGTGGTCGGAGAGCAACAGTTCAACCAGACCAGTGGGAAAAATGTCGGCGTTTGATTTGTTCTTCAGGGAACTGTTCTCCAGTAGGAGGGTTCTGTCTGTGAAGAACAGCACATTCACTCATTTACCACAATTCACTCATTCACCACAATTCACTAATTCACAACAATTCACCCATTCACCACAATTCACTCAACCACCATAATTCACAACAATTCACTCATTCATTCATAACAATTCACTCATTCAAAACAATTCACTTATTCATCACAATTCACCCATTCACAACAATTCACCACGATTCACTCATTCACAAGGACATTTCACTCGTTCACCACAATTCACTCGTTCACCACAATTCACTCATTCACAACAATTCACTCATTCACAACAATTCACTCATTCCTTACAATTCACTCACTAATTGACCACAATTCACTCATTCACAGGACATTTTCACTATTACACTTCAAAACTGCTGTTAGTTACAATACCAACATTTAGAAAACTATGTTAATGGTTCATGATGGAGTTATTAACCCCCCTAGTGGTTAATAATTATATTTCTTTACATATTTTATTTCATTGACATTACTTTGTAG
>NW_007590018.1:0-654 GCF_000523025.1 Cynoglossus semilaevis | reverse complement strand
GCATCCCCCTGCTGTTTGCTGGTGGGAGTTCCGCATGCCATTAAAACCATTTTTTTAAAATCTGAGGACAGCCCTCGCGGTCCGTGACCGTGATATAACCCAGTGGCGCCACTCGAAACCCTCTTGCTGGTCAGTTCACCTGCCGACTCCTGTTCACTAGATAACCCCTGATGCCAGATGTAATCCCATCGCTGCTTGCCGCTAATCCTTTGACCCGAGTACTGTGACCACACATGAGAACCACCCTATCCCAAGAGCCCATTCAACATGCATTATTCACCACGGACTTTGGCTTTAAGCCTCTGCCACCGAAATGCATGGCTCATATTCCAAAGTGTTGGAAGAGGGTCTTTCACTATGTCTTTGTGCCTTAAATTCGAATTTCCCAATGCAAAGCAGGCTGGGATCCTGACTCTTCAGAGCATAGAAACAAACAGCTGAAGGGGATTTGGGGACATGTGAACTGATGACTATCAGGGTAAAATATGTTAAGGGTTGGGTGGCTAATTTTCAAACCAGGAAGTTTAAGTTTGCCTGATCAACAATGTACAATCTACAAGTTATTGTAAACCAGGGGTTACAAATTTTGGATTAGGGGCAGTAGCCTGACTAGATGTCAAGTGGGCGGATTAGTACTATCATAATTATCTATAA
>NW_007590017.1:0-654 GCF_000523025.1 Cynoglossus semilaevis | reverse complement strand
GTTCCCTAAGACACGTCTCAGTAGCACCTAACAGATGCCAGTAATCTTTTCGTAAATCTAAATACGTACATAATATTTTTGCAAATATATTTTTAAATTTTACTTTTACTAAGGTCAATTCATGAATATTATTTAAATAAATGTTAATTACTGTGTATACAGGTGGTGTGAACTGAAAATATCCCCTAACTTTCTAAACGCTATTTCTAAACATGCTAATCTAAATTATCATTAGCCTATCGCCTCCTTCAGACTGTGGTGAATTAGCACTGAAACATCCAGTCTAGTTTACCGGTGTGTTCCGGGCAGAATGGTGGATATTTGCACTATATATACCCCTGAATTTGTAAATTTTCCAACTGACAAAGAAATAAGCAAAATTCATCTCACTTCTTTTACATTGTGTTTTTGTTCTGCATTTTTTCAGCTGATACTTTGTCATTTGCGATAATCGATAAACAACCATAAAAAGTAGAGTCTGCTAATCTCTTTGTAAGTGGGACACTTAACAAACCTACAGGGGATCCTGCAGTAATTATGTCCCCCACTGTATGTAGCACTAGTTTCCTTCTAGTTCTGTACATTGTACTGTATATTCTAAAATTAAATCGTTCCCAAAAAATGTCACATGGTGCTTTGGCCCAGAGGCAATGT
>NW_007590016.1:0-654 GCF_000523025.1 Cynoglossus semilaevis | reverse complement strand
CATATTTCAACTTCATATTGGAAGCATCCGATAGAAATAAGACGCCTGTCTCTCTCCGACAGCTGTCAACACTAGGGATGTCCGATATTAGCTTTTTGCCGATATCCGATATTGTCCACTTAATTTCCGATTCCGATATCAACTGATACCAATATAGACGGGCAGTGTTGACCTAGTGGTTGAGGAAGTTAAGCGCTGCCTGCTCACTAAGGTGATGGGTTAAAGAAGCCTTTCTCAATTGTTTGCTGCCATGCCCCCCCTAGAGGACAGAAGTTTTTCCAGCTCCCCCAGAAATTGAAATCCTGGTAATATTTATCTGTACAAACCACTGTATGAGTTGCTGTCATCAGCATTCTGCATACAATCAAATGATTGATAAAATGAGATGCAATACTGCCATCTAGTGACTTTCACTTTCGTATACAGGCGTTTTTCCCCAAAACTATCATTTGGCGAAATCAAAGCATATCAGTCTTTCATTATTGGAATAAAAAGCGTTAACGATTCTTACAGATATTACATAATTTTACAGATAATATCGGACATCCCGTATCAACACATATATTTTTTTACCCTGTTTGAATCCCAGCCTGGTGGTCGTTTCCAGCAGGTTTTTTACCCACTGACCCTGGATGGTTTCACAGGGATTCCACA
>NW_007590015.1:0-654 GCF_000523025.1 Cynoglossus semilaevis | reverse complement strand
TAATCCCTCATTAATTACATACACAGTCTGATTAATTACCCCTCTTGAGATTAAGACACACACCCCCCGTTAGCTATTAACCTGTTATGTAAAGAACTGAGACTATGAGCAGCAGCTCAGGATACGGTGACACGTTCTGTCGTCGTGCTTTGGTCCTGTATTAGAAAATTCATTCTATCAGTGGCAACAAGAACAATCTGAGGGACTCAATTCCCACGTTAATACATTAAAATGTCAAAGCTATATGTTAAAATGTCAAACCCATTAATGGTACTGCCAGTCTGCTGTGGTAAAATGTCAGGAAGCAAACAAACGCACGAAGCGGTGAACGAAGAAAAAAAGGGGGATTTGACTGGTGAAAAACAATCCAAACAATCCCATTTCCAGACTCATTCATATAAACGTTGGGGCTTATTTTCCAAGTAGAGGCAGTTGAAATGGACAGGTGTAACTTATCCTAAAATGTGAGCTCGCAAAATGTAGAACTTTGGATAAAGCAGTATTTTGAGGAGGGGTAACGTTATGGTGCGATCATCTGCAGCGACACTGCCACCTACCTGTGTTCTCCCCCTTTTTCGCCTTCTCTTCAAGGTGAAAAAGTTCAGATTATTATTGTTAGAATAATAATAGTAATTTTTAATAATATTATTATTG
>NW_007590014.1:0-654 GCF_000523025.1 Cynoglossus semilaevis | reverse complement strand
TTTGAGGTTTGCGCGGTAGATAAAACCCCAGTGTTTTATCTACGGCATCACACTTTAATCAGTTTTATTGTACGGCCTTCCTCTGAGCCAGCAATTGAGTCAAGATTGAGTTGGGGGCGCCACCCACACACAGCACATGTGTTAGCGTACCCGCTGTGACGCACAATCTTTTCTTCGTTGTCTCTGCAGCAGGGTGATGTAGCCAGGCCACCCTGCTGTGTTAACACTGCTGTGCTGCAGCATTGCTCACCTAAGGACAAAGTCGTAATGGATGAAACCAGCGTGTTGCTTCTCCTGTTGCTAGTTCTCTTCATGGAGTATTTCATCACCAGCCTGTTGAAGTACTGGTGTCGCTGTACAGTCTTCATTGAATATTTGCTGTGTACAACGTACACTGGTGTGTGTTTTGCTGACAGATACCAATAAAATGTTTCATTTTCGGCCACATATACACTTATATATCCTAGGTGTTTGAAATTCTGCAAGTTACTACGAGTATTTACAGTGCAGGGCAGGACTGCTGCAGTGATATGACCCCTATCTACCATAAGAAGATTATGGGTTTAGGTACTGCCTGGTTAATGAACCCCAAGTTGTGTTACATCAGGAAGGCCATCTAGTCAATGAGTCTTTGTGGCAAAACGTACTTTGCAT
>NW_007590013.1:0-654 GCF_000523025.1 Cynoglossus semilaevis | reverse complement strand
AAAAAAAAAAGTACGTTTACTAAAAAGAAAAGCTGCTTACCTTCGTTAGTTTGATTTAATTATAATAATATTAAATTTTGTACGTACAAAGAGCTTCTATCATACCAATATATACAGATTTATCTATAGTTATATAAAAAAAAACCATCAAGTAAACCCAGTCAGAGTAAGTAGTCCTGGTAGTTCTGGAGGGTGTAGGTTGAAACTGTGTCCAGCAGCCAACCTCGCGTCACAACAGTGGCTCGCCTGGAGAGACCTGTGCAATGGAATACAAACAAACAACATATTTTTCACATGTAAACATGTTCGACACCTTCAAATGTGTGCTGAGTTTTAAGTGTCTATAGCACCAGGACTAGAGAGATACAGAAAACTCAACAACATCAAGTCTGGTTTCTCTGGATTTCAGGTGATGGATTATAACATTTTAAGGTAGTATGGAAACATCTTCTTGTAAACGTGTCTAAGATGTCAACTAAGTTCACTTTTTTTCTGTGTTTTTCAAGAAGTGCAACGGTACCAAGTATCCCTGGGCCATTAGTCTAATTTTCCAAAGCAATTGTAGGATGAAAAAAACAATTGCTGGCTTTATTTTCTGCAGAGGATTCACATCTGGTTCTCTTTAGACCACTCTGTTACAACCCTGTGAATTTT
>NW_007590012.1:0-654 GCF_000523025.1 Cynoglossus semilaevis | reverse complement strand
TTTGGGGACATCTGGATGAAGGAAAACCAGACAGACAGAAGGAACAGGGCGGTGGCGAGGTCATCTGGGTGAAAGGAAGGGGGTGAGGCAGACGGAGGGGAATGGGTGCTGACGGGAGGGTCTGTCTGTCTGGGGGGGGGACGGACTGATCAGAGGTAGGGGAGACAGTGGGGGACAGAGGAGGGGGCCGGAGAGGACGGCGTGACCTTGAGTGACCTCAGGTGAAGAGGGTTTCTCTGCTGAGAGACAGGGAAACCAAATGGTTGTCACGTGAACAGTCTCAGGGTCCAGTCTCTGTACCCAGGTCTGGACCCCGGCCCTGAGAGGTAAAGGTGGTCCCCGCCCCACTGTTTTGTCCACACGGAGGTCAGTTAATAATTTTCTCCTCAGTCTGAACGCTCACGTAAAAATGTCAATGACAGACGTCAAAATCTGTGCACGGGCAGAAGGGACGCCACAAATAAACAGCGCCACCTGCAGGAGAGATGCGGTTCTGCAATATATACTGCTAACACTGACGACAACAACGACAACTTCAGTCTGAACGACAACACGTCAAGAACAAAAACCTGCTCCGCTGAACGACGTCAACAGGACGAGGAGTTTATTCCTAATCTGATCAAACTGTAGAAAGAGCGCCATCAGCTGCTCAGT
>NW_007590011.1:0-654 GCF_000523025.1 Cynoglossus semilaevis | reverse complement strand
ACACTAGTGTTTTTATAATTTCATTCTTGTGTCTGTAACAGGACAACGAGGTACAAGGACGTGTGTCTTCCTGTCTCCTTTGTTTATGAATGCAGTTGTGGTAATGACAGGAACTTGTCAGCACAAACTGTTCCCAGTGTGTGAAGCATTAATTAGAGGAGGTGTTGTGATGTGAGGAGGTGGTTCGTACAGGGCTACAGTCATCTGACGGTGCAGAGTAACACACCGTCAGTGATCACAAATCGTCTTTTAATGAAGCAGCAACATCCTGGTCTTTGTCAACTCATGAAGGATGGTTTTAAAAAACTATTTTTAATGCTGTCCACATGGGCCTTCATTGTGGGGCTTTCAGTCTAGGCCACGTGGGTGATTCCTAAAAACATAAATAAATGATAAATAATAAAATAACATTAACAAATGTTCATAATGTTCATTAATGACTGGCAAAGTTTTCACCTGCTCTGTCAGAAAACAACAACAACAATCACAACTATTGTTTCTCCTTATTTGATTGACCTGGTCCTCAGAGGTCAGTCCCTTATTCTGTATACACAATAATACAAATTTTAAAATCCGATTTATTTTCACACGCGATTATCGCAATATTTCTTTAGAGTTTTTATTGCGATATTATTATAGTGATTTTTTGTGCTT
>NW_007590010.1:0-654 GCF_000523025.1 Cynoglossus semilaevis | reverse complement strand
GCATTCATCTACTTGTTTTTTTCACATCTTATATTTTTATTCATTTTTATCATCTACTTGTCTTTCATATTCAGGATAATGGCTGGTACGCAGCTCCTCATAAATATTTCAAAATACATTTGTGGAGTGTCATCTTTCCTGCTTTGCGGTGACCGTCGTTAATGTTCTACAGTCTGCCGACTGATCTCTGCTGCCCCCTGGTCTCACTGATGTTGAAAAATTAATGTGATGGTATACAGCGTACTGTGTGCCACTGGTACCAGTGTATTTCTGGTCCACTTCAGACCGAGGTTTGTTAACAATTTGAAACAGGAACTCCTCCTGTGGTACATGTACGTGGTAGTATGTTTTAAAATACACTGGACCAAGTGCCATAGGTAAACATACTTCATTTATTTTGTATTCAATACTAGGCTTTTGAAACAATGGCCAGAATCACATATTCAGGATTGTATTTTCAACCTGCAAAATATACTGAAAAATATATACTGAAATATATCAATATATTGGAAAAAAACATATATGTATATATGTATATATCTATATGTGTATATGAATATATATATGTGTATACATGTATATATGACTATATCTACATATGTGTTTATATGTATATATAAATCTATCTATGTGTATATATGTGTATATGAATAT
>NW_007590009.1:0-654 GCF_000523025.1 Cynoglossus semilaevis | reverse complement strand
TTTCTCATTATCCAGGCTTGGCTTCGGCTGAACATATAAAGCATTTGCTCTATTTCGTTAAAGGTAAATTAAAATGAGATACAGTCTTATTGAATTGTTGCCCTGGTCTACTTTCAGGATAAAAGGTGGAATGAAATACTGCGATCACTGTGAAACCCCCTTAAATGCTGCAAAGAAATATATAAGACCTCTCTTTGAAATCAATAAGACTGGGGATAAAAGGATGAAAAGCTTTAATCTTGAATTTATTATATACCTGTGGAGCTGCAGCCACAGAAATGGAGACAGACAAAAGGTAAAACTTTTAAAAACGTTCCTAAACGTAAACGGCCTGAGCTGCGACTGAAATCAACTCTGCAGATATTTGAATCTCGTGACTTGGTTTCCTGTGAGAATTTCATGTTTGGGTATGGGATGTCACCGAGTCACAGTGTAAGTGAACACTTGAGATCACAGAGGTGAAGAGCATCTCTGAGTGTTTATCCACTTATTCATCTGACCCTCTCCACTTCCTCGCTCCTTCTGTCTCTTTCTCTAGAATCGCCTTCTTCTCTCTGCTTTTCGTACCATCTTTTGATCAAGCTCAATTTATATGCAAATATATGCTGCCTGACAGAAGTGTGAGAGAAATAGCTTTTCCTGCTTCTAAAATAA
>NW_007590008.1:0-655 GCF_000523025.1 Cynoglossus semilaevis | reverse complement strand
TTTTATAGAAAATATAAATGTTAAAGACAAAACGACAGAGTTTCAGTTGGAGCAAGAAAGAGAAAAAAGAGAGAAAGAAAATAAAGAATGAAGAAAGATGGAAGACAAATTAGAAAAAATAGAAAAAACCAGATCAAAGCCATCATAGTCGTCTCATTTGGCTTTGATTTTTACTGTTTTTACTCAGCGTCTTCAGTTTTTTAAAAATAAAATCAACGTTAACGTCAACGGTCAATGTTAGCCAGTGATTTTTAGATCAATTTATATTTCTTGATTTCTTGATTTTAATGATGTCATCGGAGGTCAGTGATGTAAGTACTGCAGTACCAAGGCTGAGACACCAGGGGTCACGGACCAACAGTAACGACCGGTGGACTAGTATTCAGTCTTTTGACGTGATGACGTTGGACTTTTGGTTAAATCCAAGAAGAGATTACTGTCTTTTTACTAACTAGTATTTAACTAGTACTAGTTTAGTTTATTCATGAGTAGTGATGCCATCAAACGGTGACGCCTCTGTATGTTTGAAGAGAAACCAAGGATCATTTCAACTGGGCTCTGCACTTAAACACCACCTAGTTTTTCAAACTGGTACTACATCTGTATGATGTAGAGGGCGACGAATTCAAGGATCGACATTTTGGTCTTTTTTTTT
>NW_007590007.1:0-655 GCF_000523025.1 Cynoglossus semilaevis | reverse complement strand
AAAAAAAAAAAAAAAAAAAGTCTCGGACCTTAGCTTGTGCTACTTTGTGGCCCAAGATGTGCCCAGAAAATACTTTCTTGTCAATTACACAACCAGTAACAGTCTTAACTCTTGATATTAGACAACATTGATCCGTGCTTTCATGTTGTTTACGCCTAAGCCTTACACTAGGAGCTTAATGTCACAGCGCCGCTCAGGACTCAGGGCTGGGAGAACTTTTCTAATCTCTCAATCTAATTTGTGGTGAAGCAGTCCAAGTTTAAACTCAGTTTCCTGTTCTCCGTTGACAGCAGCAGCACCAGGTGTGGTCCCCTGCTGCTTTAGCCCATCTGCTCCTGTTTTTGGACCTTTCCCTGTTAACCCAAAGAGATGGTTTCGAGGAAAAATCCCTGGGGATCAGCAGTTTTTTTCAAAATTGTCAGAAGTGCCATCAGCTGCCGGATGGCACTTCTGACAATTTTTTGAAAAGATCATGTTACAAAAACTTTAGCAGTTCAGCTTCACCATGTCTTCACCTTCGCCTTCCTGAGCTTAACTCTTCACACTGTAGTGTCGTCTCACTCTGTGGCGTGATCCGTCAGCACATTCATCTGTAAACTGAGATATGGCTGCTTCAAGCCCATCCAGGGACACTGAGGCTGCAGTAGCGGCTCAA
>NW_007590006.1:0-655 GCF_000523025.1 Cynoglossus semilaevis | reverse complement strand
CCAGGAGCAGAGACATGATAGAGGAGACCACCCCGGCAGCATTAGCAGGGGGTTGGCTAATGTGGACATATCAAAGTGAGAAGAAATATTTTTTCAAGAAATTACAGAAATCTCCACGGAAATTAGCATGAGACGCTAATCTCTTCACTTTTTAGCACAGATGATAGAGGTCACAGCTTTTAAATTTCACACTCTCCTCCTCGTCCTTGCCTTTTATGTATCTATTTTTGCTCCACGGCAAGTCTGACAGATCCCTTCCTTTTTTTTTTTTTTAAATTAATTGATCAAATAAAAATTTTGGGGATTTTGAAGCTGCCATATTTGGTGACGTATGTACCTTTCATTCTTGTGGTGACTTTTAATACAGATTTTCACTTTTTTTTTTAATTAATTCAACTCCCGAAACTTTATGTGCTTTACAAATGTATACATACATAAGTACGATAATAATTAATCATTTATTTACCTGTGCAGTTTTATTTGACTTATCAAAAATTCTCATTTCTAAACATTAAAATCAACTGAATATTCATGTTGTTTTGTGTTCCAGAGTAACACAATTTAACACTCTAAATGACTTGTTAGCTTTTTGCTAGTTGGAAATAAAAAATTTAAAAAAAGAAGACATTTTTAGCTGCTTAAATGCAAATTGTCC
>NW_007590005.1:0-655 GCF_000523025.1 Cynoglossus semilaevis | reverse complement strand
CTCTCTCTCCCCCTCTCCCTCTCTTTCTCCCTCCCTCACATCTCCAGAGGTGAGCTCTAGGTTGCTCCTCATATTAGTTTGCTTTCCACTTAATGAAGCAGCGGAGCATGAAGGTCCAAGCACTTCTAAACGCTGCGTTCATTAAACCAATGGTGCTTAATGATGACGGCAAAGGCACCCACGACCCGCCGGCTCCTACCGAGGGGGGGAACATTAGCGTTAGAAGGCAGCCAGCTGGGGGGGGCGGCAGCACGGAGGGAGGGTGCTCTCAGCTGTCAACAACTCTGTCACAAGGACGATCAGTTCTTGGTTAATAGCTGCAGCAGAGTTTCAGAAGTGACCTGGGAGAGGCAGAGGCTGTTATCCAAACACAGGTGAACCACAGATGTAAAGGTTCAACGCTGACCTAGGTGGAGAGAAGGTTAGATTACAGACAGGTCAGTAGTTCATTACAGGGAAGTACAGGGGCCACAGTCATTATAGTTTACTGTATTAACTACTATACGTATATATTCTGCATACAATCCAAATATTCAAGATTCATTACGAAACTTATGGGAATGGTCAAAACCTGGATGTGACCTCTGACCTTTTTGCTCTTGATCAACCATGTCTCTCCCCTAAACATTTCCAGTGTAAATTTTGCAACGTGTTG
>NW_007590004.1:0-655 GCF_000523025.1 Cynoglossus semilaevis | reverse complement strand
ATTTCATTTCAATGGAAAGTGTTGATGTGGTAAATCTCTAAATTTACTGGTTGATAAAATAGAACTAAACTCTAAATTAGGCCTAAAACATAATTAGATATTGATTTCAACAAAGAATAAGTTAACTGTATTTCTATATAGATTTAATACAAAACACAGTGAAATAATAGTGAAACTATTTTGAATATTTTTTATTATTTTTCATACCATTTCATTTCATATTTTTCATGTTCATATAAATAAGCCAGCAGTTCTGAATTAGCCCTGTGTCTGTGGTCTGTTAATTTAAACAAATCTAATACAATCTGCTCCTTTCGAACCTAGTCTATAAAAGATAGCAATCTGTTGTCAATATCTACAGTGCTACACTCACCTCTTTCATGTGTCAGAACAACAAAGAGGAAATGCAGCCCATGTGTTGACGTAGCTTTTTAATGTTTTCCTTCCCCCCACTTAGAGACAATTACCTAGACATGTCTGACACGCCGTTGTTATTATAAATATTGTTTCAAATATGATTTTAGATGTCGCCCTCCTGCTGCGATCCAAAAACGTAAGACGTGCACGTTTCAACAAAACTTATTTTTGTTGTTGTGGATTTGGAGCGCAATTTAGTTTTGTAGAGACATAATAGTAACCTGTTTAAATGTGGAAA
>NW_007590003.1:0-655 GCF_000523025.1 Cynoglossus semilaevis | reverse complement strand
CAAGCAAATGGAATTTAATATAAAACTCTCTGAATCTAAAGTATGCCAAAGGCTTTCCTGGTAATTCTAGTCCTTGGTATCAGACTGTTGATGAGGAAAGTTGCCAAATCTGCTGTGTCAACAGAGCAACAGCTACAGAGCTGCGGTTACTGCCAATCTATAAATTGTACTGTATGTTTGTAAACAAGCAGCGTCACGACACAAAAATGCCAACTGTCACTGGACAGAACTTGTAAGTGGGAGAATAAACAGCCCAAAAAGACCTTAAAGATGATGGAAACGGGAAGTTTTTAGGATGGATTTTAAGCAGTAGAGCAGCTACAGTAATAGGCTCAGGATGCTATGTCAAATCACTATTCTGAGAAATATGATGAACAACAGGGGTATTCAACTAAAATTTAAGGAGTTCCAGTTAGAGAAAAAAGACTAGAAGCAAAGGCTTGGAAGATCATAATGTCTAAGTTATTGTGATACATATTTAAGTGGCCTGGTACTTTTACCAACGTCTGCATCGAATCAATACCTGTCTTGTAAATCAAATGATTTCAGTACAATTTCAAACTATCTGTCACATTAAAATAAAGTCCATGACTTCAAAAAATGCATTTGGAGAAGCCCAAAATTGAAAGTGCAATGTGACTTCCTTTGGGAACCC
>NW_007590002.1:0-655 GCF_000523025.1 Cynoglossus semilaevis | reverse complement strand
ATTTTAACATACTCTGCATTTGTCATACGTAATGACATATATAATACATATAAAAACACGCAAATATGTTATACATGTATCCATTTAAATATATATGGCATTTATACCTGTATTAATCCTACATGAATGTATATTCACACCATACACAGATGAATGTTTAAATACATTTCAAATTGTTGTGGAAATAATTAAAATACAAATAATAATACTTGGTTTTATCAAATGTATAAATATTAATAAAAAATGTGTTAGAGAGTTTGTTTATATCATTACATTTAAAGCTTATTATAATTAGAGAAAAAAATCTTGACATGTGTTTTTTTTTTTTTTTTTTTAAATCTGAAAATTGGTCACAAACTTGTCAGGTTTTCCAGCACACGTGGAAACCTTGTGCATGTAAGGGTATGTATGAAGAAAAAGGACTAGGACTAGGTAGGAGTATCGCTTTCTTTGTATTGATATATCAATACTCACATGAGTATTGATTACTCTCATTAAATGAGAAAAGTGTATGTGTCGTTTAGTATAACCTACTACACACTTCACGTCACATGACCATATACATGACCAGTATAAATCTGCACTATAATGTCTGTGGTACCAATATCAGTCCTGTAAACTCGCCTTACATCACATCATGTTGTGCACAAGGCTT
>NW_007590001.1:0-655 GCF_000523025.1 Cynoglossus semilaevis | reverse complement strand
ACCAAAACCCGAGAAATTTGTGTAACTAATTTATTATGGAGTAAAATCATGACAGTAATATTCCTGTAACGTGTATTTCCTATGAAGAATTCCAAACAATACTTTGTTTTCTGACGCTGTCAATATCTATTTTGTGCCACTAGGTGGAGCCCTGCTCCCGCACATTCAGTTCTCGGGCACTGACTCCTTCACTCACTTAATGTGACCTCAACGCTGCTGATTCAAAACAATTTATTTTCCAGGCTGTGCCACACTTTTATTATACGGTATTAGCTGTGTTTTATTATTTAAGTCTCTAAAATGTTCTTATTTCTCCACCACATATAGTTCCCCGCCGGTGTTTTTCGTGATGCTTCATCTGCTCAAGAGTCCGCATGGTGGTGCTGGCTCCCTTAGCATTAGACTCCAGAGAGCACTCACGCACCAGTGCCCACCTGATGGACAGGAAAAGCATTACCTCATCGCTTCCTTTCATTCCTCCAGGTAAAAAATAGACAGATTAAGCCTGGGCTTTGATGAGCGAAACCTACAGAGGAGGTGTGAAAGTAAGAGAGGGAGAGAGGGATGAAGATGGAGAAGAGCGACTAAATGGATCGTTCTGCTCCAAATCCAATTCCTAATAGCTGCAGGGAGGATGAGTGGGAGGGAGGGAGGG
>NW_007590000.1:0-655 GCF_000523025.1 Cynoglossus semilaevis | reverse complement strand
ACTGTACTCTACTGTACTACACTGTACAACTACTACTCTCTACTGTATATGTAGTAGTAGTACTACTCTCTACTGTATTATACTGTCTCCAGTACTTCCGTCCTCAGCTCGTTAGTCGATGAATAATTACGGGTGTTATTTTCAGTCGTGAGACAATGATTTGCATCGACGCCGTGTCTCATTAGGATTCTCCGTTAGACTCGTGCGATTCTACAAATTGTTCTGGACCTTCTGGTCCCAGCGGCCGCTGCAGGTTATTGATCGGTTCCGTTGTGGGCAGTAAAACCATCCTGCACGGAGAGAAGGTGGACGGAGAGAGAAACTGCTCACTGCGCTGGCCTCATGTTGGTCTGAAATGACAAAAAGCGTCGTCTCAGCTGTGCTTAGTGTTTTCTTTTCACACATGCAGAGTGCGTTCATTGCCAAAGACCGACTCGTCGCTCACTGCCCACATTTTGGACCGCTGCCTGCATGTTGAACTCACTACTGTTAACTGTTGATTCCAGGAAACAACATTCCTGGACGTGGCAACCGTCAGAGACACTCGGACGGGCAAATACGCAAAACTGCCCAAAGTGAGTACAGCCTGATGGTGATGTAGTAAATACTCTGATTTGTAGGATTAGTGAGTACCGTGTGTGTGTGTGTGTGTGTG
>NW_007589999.1:0-655 GCF_000523025.1 Cynoglossus semilaevis | reverse complement strand
CTGCTGCCCCCGCGACCCATTAATGGATAAGCGGATGATAAATGGATGGATGGAAATATCAGTCTATTAAAATCCTTCTCACATTTAATGACTAAGAGGCACATTTATCAGTGTCTGTGCATCAGAGAAAGTTTTAAATGTCACTGTACCTGTGATCAACAAAGGCCCAAGTTTTATCAAAAACAGAGGAGGGATAAAATATGAGGTAATGTATACCACCAAAACTCACAAAGTGTTATTTTTTTTAATTAAGCTTCTATTCCTAAGAGAGATAACAAGCCAGCTAAATCACTAAAATGCTGGTATCGTGAGTTTTAATGATTGTGTTTTATGAAGGGGGATTCTAAGCTGTCTCACTGCCTGTCTTCTAAAATATTGTATAATAATGTCAGAAGAATGTATGCTTCTACCACTGGAGACCAATTTATTGTCTGCTTATCGTCAGATATCCGTGGTATTGAGGATTTCCTGGACCGGACATCTCAGCAGGGAATAGACATATCCCTGCAGAAGGTGGAATCCAACATCAACATGATGATCACAAGTCTGTTCAGAATCATGAGAGTGGAAGAGCTGCATCGATACAGAGACACACTACGCCAAGCCGTGTTATTCATGAGCCCAGCAACTGCCAAGGCTTTCATCACTGAGGTAA
>NW_007589998.1:0-655 GCF_000523025.1 Cynoglossus semilaevis | reverse complement strand
GATACCTGATTATTTTCCGAACGTAACAACGTTCGACTTGGTGTTTTTTGATAACAGACAGATTCACGTTCAGAACACATTGGCAAATCTCCACCACTATTGGCTGTGTTAGCGCACACATTTCCTATGTTATCTAAATGAACTGGCCACTTTGACACATTTGATTTAGTGCCTCCGTCCTGGGAAAATATTGGGAGAGCTGTTTTCCCAGTTTACTGATGAGAATTGTTAAAGCTGATATATGTTACGAAGACCGCTTTTTGACAGCACCCAACAGACCCTAGATAAAAAATCTGATTATCCCTTGTGGGAAGGACTGCTACCTGGCAGCAGCGCATCACCTTGACCCGGCACTTCTGAACCTCACACACCGGGCTTCGTGATGATTCGTCAGAGACTTGATTAATGCTTTAATTACGGACTGCGTCTCACTCTCCCGCTGTCAATTATTCTTGCTCGGCTTGCTTCTTGTCTGCCATTCACCTTATCCAGCTGGAACTGTAACCTGTGTGGGACTTGAAATGAGCTATGAATCCCACACCAACTCCAATTATCTCCATTGTTCTCCAGATCCACAGCTGTGAGGCGTAATGATGCCTTCGCACTTCAGATACACACATTTTGTACTGCAATCAAAGAGTCTGTTTTTTTTTTT
>NW_007589997.1:0-655 GCF_000523025.1 Cynoglossus semilaevis | reverse complement strand
ATATATTATATATATAAAATATAATATTTAATAAAAAATTATTAAAAATTTATTTAAAAAAATAGAGCTTTATCTTAATCATTAAAATAGATACTTAATAGATATCTTTCCTCCCCAGTTGGTTTCATCCTGTGTCATACGATGCTCAACAGCGAAGCCACGGCCCTGTCTTTGTGGAAGTTGGCGCTGCAGAGCTCCACCTGCCTCTGTTTATTCAGGGACGAGGTCTTTCACATCCACAAGGCTGCAGAGGATTTGTTTGTGAACATCAGAGGGTAGGTGTCAGCTCTCTTTTGGACTACGGTGCGAGGTTCCCACGCATCCTGGGAATCCTGGAAAATGATTGCCCAGTTCTCAACACATGGAAAATGAGAACAAAAGGCCAAATGTCCTGGAAAGCTATTGCTTCGCTTTGCGACCAATCAAATTTCCATTTCTGCTCAGTGCAGATCTGCAACCCAGTACTTCCAATAACTTTGTCGCTAGATTTTAGCGACTTTTCAGACCCAGTTAAGGACAAAACTAGTGACTGTGAGCGTCGCTAGTTTTGGACCGTGAGTGTGAGGTTTTTCCTCTCCCACGTCCGTAGGCTGCTCTCCGTCCTCTGTTGGGTGACAGGCAGAGGAGTTACAGTCTCAGTAGCGGCTGAAAAAAA
>NW_007589996.1:0-655 GCF_000523025.1 Cynoglossus semilaevis | reverse complement strand
TATTTTATTATAGATCAATACATTTTTAAAAAATATTTAAACATGGAAGACAAATGAAAAAAAATAAAAACACAAAAACTACTGTTTTCTTTTAAAACAATAATAATTAATAACATTAATAACTACAGTGATTTTTTTTAAAAACATGTCAAAGTGTCTGACCATGTCCTACCTCTGTCCTACCGTCCGTCCTACCGTCCGTCCTCCCGTCCGTCCTACCGTCCGTCCTACCGTCTGTCCTACCCTCTGTTCTACCCTCTGTCCTCCCGTCCGTCCTACCGTCCGTCCTCCCGTCCGTCCTACCTCTATCCTACCATCTGTCCCACACTCTGTCCTACCGTCCGTCCTACCGTTCGTCCTACCCTCTGTCCTACCCTCTGTTCTACCCTCTGTCCTCCCGTCTGTCCTGTCTCTGTCCTACCGTCTGTCCTACCGTCCGTCCTACCGTCTGTCCTACCCTCTGTTCTACCCTCTGTCCTACCGTCTGTCCTGTCTCTGTCCTACCGTCTGTCCTACCGTCCGTCCTACCTCTATCCTACCATCTGTCCCACACTCTGTCCTACCGTCCGTCCCACCGTTTGTCCTACTCTCCGTCCTACCCTCTGTCCTACCCTCTGTTCTACCGTCTGTCCTACCTCTATCCTACCGTCTGTCC
>NW_007589995.1:0-655 GCF_000523025.1 Cynoglossus semilaevis | reverse complement strand
ATAGTTATTTAAACTAAACATAATCTAAATTTGATTTTTGTTACATGTAATTTTGAAACATTTCCCACAAACAACAAATTCTCTCTACGTCTTTAAAATGAAGGGCTTGGTTTGGCCAGACATCGGCTAGTTAATGGAGATTTAAGTGATGGATTAAGCTTGTCATTAGTGAGAACTTCTTCAGTAACTTGTTAGCTTCAGCTTGTAAGTGTGAGCTCCTTTTCCTCCATCTATTACTCCACAAGGCACACACAAAAAGATTGCCTTTAAACTGGTAATATGTGTGCTGATGTGCCGGACATGGGAAAAAAGAAAGTGATTAAATACTATAGTATTGCAAAATTACAACATTAAAAGTAGCAACTATATTTATATACTAGTTGAGGATGGGTGGATGGGTGAAGCCAATTCAGTCAGAAGTCATGGACAAAGGCAAGGTAATCCCTGGACAGGTTGCCAATCTAAGTAGTTGCTAAGTACTCACTGTCGTGGACTTTTGATTCAAACAATTGCTGCAAACCCAGCCTGTAAATATGTTTCTCTACAACTTGCGCTCAATTGGATTAAAGATAAATGTGTATTTGTATCTTATTACTTCCTGCTGCCAAGGTGTAAACCACCCTACTGATGTAGAAGCCCATTTAATTCTTTGGAA
>NW_007589994.1:0-655 GCF_000523025.1 Cynoglossus semilaevis | reverse complement strand
CACTGCAGTCAATAATCCAGGGCAGTGAACGGAGGTTGTTCCAAATCAGGGCAAAGCACCGTCGCAATCAAACCTCAAACCAAACTTCTTATTACCCTGTTAGCATTGATTTGTGCTCATATTATTGACTGAAATTCCATATCCAATTTAACAAACTTTTCACATTATAAGTCAGGACTGTCGACCCAGAGTGGGTGGGAGTCGTACATCTGATAGAACTCTGCCGACCTCTGCCATCAGTCAGATGTTTCTGCCTACAATTATAAACTGTTCCAGGTCTTCATTAACCGTGTGCAACACAGCATGTAAACAGGACCGCTGGATGGAAAGTCTCTGTCACCGTACTCAGATTATGGCATGTGAAGTACATCAAGATCACAAATTACAACCCTGAGTCCAGGAGTTAAATCAGGGGAAGACGTTAAACCGACTCATGACGTTCTGCTGACGGTTCCTATAAGTGACAGAACGTCCTGGTCATTGAAACACCAATTTCCTTTAGATTTTCTCTGGTTTCCAGCCACAGTGTAATGGCAATAACATACAGTAGCGTATAGCAGCGGTTTCCCTGCTTGTCATCCCTTCCTGCTGCTTCTTAGATTTTAATTTCATTTCCTTAATATAACGAAGGGAACTCCTGAGGGATTAATGAAGT
>NW_007589993.1:0-655 GCF_000523025.1 Cynoglossus semilaevis | reverse complement strand
TGCGGCGGCCACGGCGTGTGTGTGCGCGGCGAGTGCGTGTGTTCAGCGGGCTGGGCCGGAGTGAGCTGTGATGAACAGCTGCCAGCGTGTCAGGAGCAGTGTTCAGGACATGGAACCTATCTCCCCGAGTCAGACACCTGCGCCTGTCAGCCCAACTGGACGGGACCGGACTGCTTCACTGGTATGACCCCCAGGATTACAGTTCATGCACAGGAGAGAGAGAGAGAGAGAGAGGAAAAAAAAAGAAAATTGCAGGTGTTCGTCAGTATTTCCACCAGTGTTCCTGCAGCACGCATGGTCCGGCCAGATACGATTTCCCGGGGATTTGATGGACAGCGGGGTGAAGTATTGCATTTCCTCCATGCTGTTCATAAATGAGATTTTCCTTCATGACTCGCTGACATCCCACCCACCGCCCCCGCACCGGCGTTCAGTCGACTGTGCCTCTGACACGGTGATACACTGGCTCATGCCAACACCCTTTTTCTCTGGCTAAATAAAGAAAAAGGTGAAAGTGGGAAAAAAAAAAAAACCCTTTCATTCTGCTGTAACGGTGTTACTGCAGACGGTCAACCCAAGACCTTCTGTTATTTACTGCCTAACCTTTACTGTACACAAAACACCAGCTCCAAAAATATATATATATATATATATA
>NW_007589992.1:0-655 GCF_000523025.1 Cynoglossus semilaevis | reverse complement strand
AAATCAAACATTCTTCAGAGTGCTGTCAGATATCTGTCCGTCATGTGAAAGTAATGTCACGTTACAGTCATGTAAACGAATGGCAGCCAAAGTGAGGAAAACATTCACATTGAAAATACAACGAACCAAAAAGAAACTTTAAAAGCATTGAAGCCCTTTTCCACTCAGACAAACCACACTTCCCCAAGAAGGATAACTGCTGTCAGTTTAATGTCTTGAATGCCTCATTTCCAGGTGATCCTCATTTCCCCAGCCGAACGAGCCCCAGTTCCCGGTGTGATAATTAGACATTATTTTAGCCATCACGGAGGACTACGAGGATGTTCATAATGTTTTACCCATCTTCTATATAGCCGCATTGTGGACAAATGAGCATTAGCGAAAAGGCCACTGTTCTTGTACCACAGGCTGCGGCCATTTACAGAAATGAAACATACTGCACCGTGCCCATTACTGATGGCGCCATCTTTACGTTAGTCTTACAAATACAGTTGTATTTCCGAAGCTGTCCCACGGGGTTTTCGTGTAACTACATTTCATTTCTCAAATGACATTTTGTAAGAAATGTTACATATATTCCTTTCAACCAAAACGGCTCTTCTACCTTGAAAAAGCTTAACTATAATTAGCCAGGTTTAAGGAGAGGAGCAGACAA
>NW_007589991.1:0-655 GCF_000523025.1 Cynoglossus semilaevis | reverse complement strand
GTTACGTCGATGTTGATAAGAAATGCTCAGCTTCCCTGACTCTCATTGTGATACTGTAATTTTCTTCTTCGTTTCCAAGTGCGAGGGGAGAAAAATGTGATTTCATCAAGTGAAAAACGTAATGTTAGTAATGTTCCTGCAGATCCTTGAACGGTAACCCCGGGTTACTTTTAGTGTCTCCTCGAAACATTGGGCAAATAAGTTTTGCACTTGGCCTGAGTTGCAACGGCTCACAATTAAATCAAATGTGTGCACGTAGCATCTGCTCCCAAAGAAACTGTTTGCCCAAAAGGATTGTTTATTGGACAGCGCATGCCGTGTGAGCAGAAAAAAAAAGTGCAACAGTCTTATGTATAGTTTGTATCTTTCAAATGTGTTCAAATGTCATCTCTACCCAAATAAGGAATTACAGATGTGACGTGTTTACTTCCCAGCAAATATGTAACCTTTTAAAATGATGATGATCATTTGCTTAGTTCATATTACAAAAAAACAAGCTAAGCATGTACTTGGTTACCGTAGCAACAGAAATTGTAATTACACAAAGGTGCATTTATTAAGGCAATTACTGACTTTTTTTATATTTAGCCGAAGTGGACGTGTATTTAATTTCTGCAAAATACACTCCGGCTTGTATCAGTCTGGAAGAAAATGT
>NW_007589990.1:0-655 GCF_000523025.1 Cynoglossus semilaevis | reverse complement strand
TAAGAAAGCACCCAATATATTTACATACTGTATATTAAATTATTGATTTGCATCTGTACTGTTTTTTTTTTTTTTTTTTACAGGCCCGATCGGAACTAGGTCATAGGTCATCTGGACTCACACACACACACACTTTGTTCATTGTGTATCAGTGAACATCAACATTCCACTGTGTTTGTTCAAACTAATGTTATGATTTTTTTTTTTAAATCAAATTTTTTCTTTTTTCACCACCAACGAGTCGATATATATTTCTCAAAAGAAATATATTGACATTTACACGTGAGCCGTTCACACCAAACTAACAACAGCCAAATCTGTAGTCAAGTTCAGGTAAACTAGGAATAAACCTAAAACAGTGGTTCTCAAACTGCGGTACGCAAACCACTGGTGGTAAGGTAGCGCTCTCTAGTGGTACGCGGGAAAAAAAAAATCATATTTTCACATTCACATTTTCCATTGAATACATCATTGGAAATTAATACACAATTTAAACATAAACTTTAAATCTTTATCAACATTTATCTCCTGTGTGGTGGAAGCTAACAGGGTGTCGTAGCTACAGCTACTATGCTACAGCTACTACGCTACTATATGCTAATGTTGCTCATCATGGTGTTGCTCAGACAGCTCCATGTTTTCTCAGGTGGTATAG
>NW_007589989.1:0-655 GCF_000523025.1 Cynoglossus semilaevis | reverse complement strand
TATATATATATATATATATAAATCCTTATTATTATTTTTTTATTTTTCTACCCAGAATGCCGCATGTAAGGAAATTATTCCAACCAATGAGTTCATCAACAGCAAACTGACAGCCAAAGCTAACCGTCAGCTACAAGACCCTCTGGTCATCATGACAGGAAACATTCCGACATGGCTCATTGAGCTCGGAAAAACCTGGTAAACGTTGCATTTATTTGAGATTACAGTGGACCTAGAGAAAATACTCATCTTATGTATTATTTGTTGATTAAGATGATATATTTTAACCTGGTGTCTTGTTGTTCCAGTCCGTTTTTCTTCCCTTTCGACACCCGGCAGATGTTATTTTACGTGACTGCCTTTGATCGTGATAGAGCCATGCAGCGTCTTCTGGACACAAATCCAGAGATCAACCAGTCAGATTCTCAGGACAGCAGGGTCGCACCACGTCTCGACAGGAAAAAGGTGCTTGTAGCATCAGAATGTTTGCAGGTTGAGAAAAAATTCTTGGTAATTTAATGTTATTTTCTTCAAGCTTTTTCTTGATTTGGCATTTTTAGAGGACAATAAATCGTGACGAGCTGCTCAAACAAGCAGAGTCTGTGATGCAGGACCTGGGGAGCTCTAGGGCCATGTTGGAGATTCAGTATGAAAA
>NW_007589988.1:0-655 GCF_000523025.1 Cynoglossus semilaevis | reverse complement strand
TTTTTTGCTTCCTGTTTGATTTATCCAGTTACTTTGGTTCCAGCTCTGGGACAGTCACTCAATCATCTCACTCTTACACTAATCCTCTGTCCTCCCACTACTGGACAACATTATGCACAACTGATCGTCAGTCCGGCGGGGAGCTGGGCGAGCTTTCCGCTGATAGTTTTTTAGCCCCCGTGAATGTACGAAGGTGGGAGTTTACAAGAATAAATCCAGGAGGAGCCACCTTTAGAGGCAGTTTATCAGTGTGGGTGTGTATATTTATGTGTCAGGGAGCGTTTAATGGAAGCTTTCATTGTTTTTAGCCCAATAAATTGAAGCCTGCAGCTACCAGGGAGGATACGTTTATTTCCTGCAGCGTTGCAGAAGGTCAGATTTTAAAGGATTAATCAAGAACTTTCAACTGTGGACAAAAAACAGGAGTCGGAACTGCACACAGATGTGCGTGCACACAAGTCAAACCAGGCATCTTAATTGCCCCGTTTTCTTGGGTCAGCAGAGGAGTGCGTCCACTGTCTTACCTTGGACAGATCCCTGAAGTTGCTGGGCAGAGTCAGGTCGAGTTCTTCTGAGTCGTAGTTGGTGATGACCCACGGGAAGACTGGGTACTGGTTTAGGTCGTTGAAAGTTCGACCTGAAGAATGAGATTTTT
>NW_007589987.1:0-655 GCF_000523025.1 Cynoglossus semilaevis | reverse complement strand
ACGTTTTTGTAACATGCCACATTTGTCAGCCTTGTTGTCACAGCTATTCGTTCCACTTGTTCCTAGAATGCACTTACCTTTGACTCTTTTGTCAAAAAATATAATATAATTATGTACAAAAATATAATTATGTAAAACATTTTAAGGTTACTACATTTATATTGACTTTGGGGGGCAGGCATAGTTTTGACATGGCCCCAATCCAGTTGAATTACAAAGGATGGCGTGGCCCCTGTAGCGCCCCCATCACTCACCAATGGATCTGTAGTTATCTGCTCTTCAATAAGTTTAAAGTGTGTGCTTACTCTTTTGAAAATTAGGTTTTTTTTTTCCCTCTCATCTGCAGGGAGGCTTTGACTCAGGTTACCTGTATCATTGTAAGTTTTCTGAGGACCAGGAAGAAGATCCAGATAACCAGTGGGATGAGCCCTTCCACTATGTTCCCATTGAAAACTCAGACACGGACCCCATTCGCTCTGTGACATTCAGGTACAGGGCATGCAATTCATTTACCCACAACAACCTTATAAATTAGGTAGATTTAACAACAACCTATGGCTCGAGGGCCAGATTTGACCTGTTCTTAATCATTTATAATTTTCCATATTCTGACAACAGTGTAAAGACACTGTATTCCATAGACCTTGTTGTTGTT
>NW_007589986.1:0-655 GCF_000523025.1 Cynoglossus semilaevis | reverse complement strand
GTGCAAACCACATCATGTAGATAATAGTCAACAACAATGATGCAGCCCAGACACTTTCCACTAACCAGACACATTACTGCAGCACAAGACTTAAGAAGAAAATATGAAGGTGCGTCCGTCACGGTGACATCATTTCACCCAGCGCAGCCTGTCTGGACCAAACGGACAGAGCAGAAACAGGGGCCGAGAACCTGCAGCTTTAACGACAAATTTGCTCTTCAGCAGCGTTTACAGGTCACCACGGCACAACAAGCCTCGGTCCGGTCTCACTTCACGAGTCTCTGCAGAGGTTTTACGTGCGCTCGGAAATCAAATAAGCAGCCGTGAGTGGCGTGGAAGGGTTTAGCTGACACCAGAGCTGCAGGCCTCAGTTAGCAGCTTCTCAAAAAAAAGAAAAGAAAACACAGCAGGTTTCAGCTGTTTTTCTCAAGTCATGTTGTGAAGGGAAGACGAAGTCCGCGGAAATATGGAGGGCCATCCTTTATAAACTGTTAAATTAGTGTTTTGAGTGCACACATGGGAGTAATGAGTATGCTGAACACACTTGGAAGCAGTATAAGCCGTTTATTATTACGCCCACATGGTGATGTGACTCACTTGGGTGGCGCCAACGCCACCACACACACACAGACAAACAGACTGACACACACACACA
>NW_007589985.1:0-655 GCF_000523025.1 Cynoglossus semilaevis | reverse complement strand
TAAGTTCAATTTATGTTGCGTCAAATAGCCTGTTAACACCTCCCTGCAAGTGCTAACACGGCAGTTGTAAAATTGCACAACCTGTGGTTTCAGTAATGTGACAACTTGGCTAATTCTAAATGACCGAGGGGATAGTTTTGCTTTTGTTTGTTTTAAAACAATATAGTACAAACGTAAGTTCACTTAACCTATAAATATCCTTTGCTCTAACCTACGTTACTTCACGACGTTTAAGTTGAAACCGGAAGTAGATCTAGAGCAGTAATCAGAACTTGACGCTGGCGGTCGGAGCAGGAGGAGCTGGAGAGAAGGAGCTCAGGCAGGTACAGGTGTGAGTGTCAGTGTGTGTTTGGTTCATGAATGTGAAAGGGAACGGCTGCGGCGGTGGAGTGAAGAGGAGACAGAGCCGCGGCAGAGGAGGACAAAAGAGCGGAGGGAGCAGAGGGAGAGCCGGCCAGAGAGCGGCCTCGGCGGAGGAGGGGATGATGTCGGACAGGATCGCTTCGTGTGGAAGCCTGTGTGACAGCAGCACCAACCTGCTGCTGCAGTACTGCAACAACGGTCAGCTCCACACTCTCACTCACTATTTTTCACATATGCAACGATGGCATAATTTTTAATCTAATAGTAATTTAACAGTCGTTTAATTTTTTTT
>NW_007589984.1:0-655 GCF_000523025.1 Cynoglossus semilaevis | reverse complement strand
TCTTCTTTTAGCTTGACGTTAATAAAATCAGCTGCTCTGTGTCCACAGATCTCCGTCATCTTTAAAAACGTTCCTCAGTGTGTCGAGCAGAAGTTGTACCAGGCTGAGCTCGACAACGTTCCCGCTGCCTTCGCCGACGGCTCCGTGTCCAGTGGTGATCGCCTAGGTCACCACAGTCTGAAGGTCCAGACCCAGAACCCAGGTGGACACGCAGAGATCCACGCGGCCCACATCGGGACCCTGCTGGTGGTGCGTCAGAGCGGCCGCTCCCTGGGACTCTCTGTCCTGTTGCCACGTGGTGTTGCAGAGGCGTATGGACCCGAGCAGGACCTGCAGCTGTGCGTGTGGGGGTGCCCCGCTTCCCAGAGATTGGACACACTCCGCCCACCGCTGCCACATGCCTCCCTGCCCAGAACCATCAGCGCCCATGCCCACTGCGCGGCTCTGCTTCCAAACCGGGACGTCTACTACCAGGCCTGTGTGTTTGACCTGATCTCCAGCGGTGACCTGAACTCCAGCACCGCAGCCATAGACGCGTTAACTGACGCGGGTCACATGATCCCTGAGAGAGAAAGAGTTCACCTGCTGCCGCTCTCCGCTGCTGCTGGTAAAGTGTACCTGAACTTGATACTGATGCTGCTGCTGATGCTGCTGC
>NW_007589983.1:0-656 GCF_000523025.1 Cynoglossus semilaevis | reverse complement strand
ATTTACCTGTTTTTGTTTTTCAATCAACTGGTAATTGTATTTCATGTCCAGTAAAACCGTCAGAATAGTGTAATAAATAATGTGTACTATAGACATTAGAGTTGGTTTGCCTACCTGTTGATATGTTTGTACTAGTTTTCCATGACTCACTTCTCACAGGGCTTTTGAAATGTTGTTTGCATGAATCCAATGTGGAAAAAAAGGCCTTTTGTTCCCACTGGTTGTATATAGAGCTTCTAACAAATGTTATAGTTACTCTTTAACCATAACGTAGTACACATCATAATATTCTCCACTTTTTTAATAGATGATCAAAGTCTATATACATAACTGATGAAAAAAGATAATTTAATTATTATTGGTGCAACTTTCATTGAAAGAATTAAATCAATTAATGACTTCATAACTGGAAATACATATACTGTTCAACATATCACAGTTTTAAGCATGTTTAAGGGATTTTCGTCATTTCTATGCCAGTAAAAGAGCATTGGATACTCAACAAAATAGCATAATTATGTGTAAATAATCCACTGCCCAAACAAGCTGCTCAACTGCAAGCCGCCCTACGGCAATCGCAGTGAGACACCAAAGTTCAGACAGTTCAAATTCTAAACATCAGTTCTTAAAATCAGCAGGTAATTTGTTTAGCATTT
>NW_007589982.1:0-656 GCF_000523025.1 Cynoglossus semilaevis | reverse complement strand
CCAGGAAAAAATAAATTCAACATTGATAAATCAACGTATTGGCGAATTTTTATTCCATGTTGTGTCAACAATACCTGTAAATCCTCCAGGAATAATATACGCATTGGCTTTCGCATGTTTCTTCTCGGACGACGCCATCTTGGTAGAACCTTTGACACCGGAAGCACAAAGTATTGGCGAACCAAAAAAGTCAAACGGTTCTATCGAAATAAAAGAGGTCGCGCGAGGTTTATATACTGGAGAGTATGTCTATATTTATAAAATAAATCATGTGAACATATTCAAATTCCCTAACATTCTAACTTTCAGGCTTTGTTTATACAAATTAAACCGCATAAACGCGGGTTTCATACGTTCCTTTCAAAATAAGACACTGAAGCAAACTAAAGAAATTTTTGTTATTATTATAAATACAATAGTTTAGAACACAGTAATGATGAGTCGAGGGACGTATACAAGGCTAAACATTTAATAGTGGGTATTCCATATCATCCTCCTTTTTATCCTCATGACTGACAAAATCAACAGAAAAGACATTTACAGCCACTGGTAAAGAATATAAAGTAGTGTACAGAAAGAGTTCACATACCGTTTAAAAAAAAACAACCGAGTAAAACCAGCTGAGAACAGCACACAAGTTTATGATTAAAAAAAAA
>NW_007589981.1:0-656 GCF_000523025.1 Cynoglossus semilaevis | reverse complement strand
AAGTGGTTGATGATGGATGGATGGATGTGTGTAAGGGAAGAATATATATGCAAAGGAAGAATTGTATATATGTACATATATAGGTACTGTATGTGTATATATATATTCGGCCGTATATTCGGCGGTTCTTCCCTTTGCACCCACATATATGTATTTATGTATTTCTATATGTATGTATATATATATGTATGTGTATATATATACATATATGTGTGTGAGGGAAGAATATATGTGAGGGAAGAACTTTATACATGTACATATACAGCATATATGTACACATATACATATATACATACACATATACTGTATATGTAAAAAGATATATGTAGTTTATGCTAGTGTACATTAGAATTGTGGAGTTACCTGCTAAGCATTTGTGATACACACAGTATTTGTCAGTATTTGCCATCTAGTACACATTAGTACAGACCTTAGAGAAGCTCTGGTGGGACGCTTAAAATACGTGGCCAGATTTGGCCCACGAACCTTACGTTTGACACACCTAGAAGAAGAAGATGGTTGTGGGGAAAGACCAAACTGCAGTTACCCTGACAGGAGATGAAATGTTTGGGGCATTTTATATATATATGTATGTTTTTTTTTTATACGACATGAAGTTTTGTTTTTCCTGTTTTTTTTTTCTTTCTTTAACTTGT
>NW_007589980.1:0-656 GCF_000523025.1 Cynoglossus semilaevis | reverse complement strand
TTTTTTTTTTTTTTATCTTCCCCTTCTGTTCTCCCATTTCTCCTGCTTTGAGACGGTGAATTAACTCCAGCTTTCAACAGGGATCTGCCTGTAATGAAGCCTTTGTGTTTGTACTCTGAGCCGACGCCGTTTGGAAAATTGAATTGGATGTTCTCTCCCCGCTCGGTTCCTCTTACCTTCCCGCTCCCAGTGCTGCCGTGGCGTTCTCTATTATCTGCTGCATTTGCCACTACAATGCTCTACATTGTGCACCTCAATTTGGGGGCATGTTTCTGAACTCATGCAAACACTTCCAGATGCACTTTGATGACTCTGTTGTAGAGTGTTCCAGGCCGGTAAATATTTGTGCTAACACCTTTTCTCCTTTTTGTGAAGGTGCCTCAAGAACACGTGATACAACACACATTCAAATTCAGATTTGGTTGACATGATTCAATGTCAACAGGGATTTTGCAGCTATGCTTTATCTTGGCGTCCCTTCCTATATATTCATTAAAGGGTGCTGTATAAATGTCATCTGCCACGATACGTGTCACCACTTACGTTAACATTCAGCTTAAGTAAGAAGTGTTATTGTCATCTCTTTGTTGTTGCCGATTTGACCACGTTTTCCCACTCGCTGTGTTAAAATCAAAAACCTACTCCTGTCTGGTTTT
>NW_007589979.1:0-657 GCF_000523025.1 Cynoglossus semilaevis | reverse complement strand
ATCCCCTGACAGTTCAGAGATGACTCAGTGCCAACTGATTACCTGTCTGTACGCTTCCACGCACTTCAGTCGTCAGTTAAACTCGGTACAAGACTGAAGAATGAAGGGAAAAAACAAGAAGTTCTAAAGACGAATTCACTCACAAGACTTTAATTAAAAAATTTATGAAAATCTTTTTCTTTTTTCTCTCTTCATATCTTCCATTTAAGTCAAAGAGAATTATTTATCTGTAGAATTCCTGGAAATGCCAAGTGTTTTTGCCTCAGCCCAGAAAAGTGTTTTTGCCTCAGCCCAGTTTCTTTAAAATATAAATTTTAAGGCTGTTGTTTATTTTTGGACCAAGTTTCCATTCAGTTTAACAAACTATTTCATGTATGCTCTGATTACTATTACAAATGCTAATTTTTTTAAGGTTTAAAATAAAAAAAGAAATTCATTCAACACTTTTATTATGGCCTGAATCTTTTTAACCTAAAAATATTTTATATATATTTATTTATTCTGGTCTGATTAAGTTATTTTATTTATTTATAAATGTATTTTTTGTTTGTTCCTATTGTGTGATTTGGGTTGGGATAATTGGGAAAATGGAAGACTTTATTTTGCTGTATCGATGTTGTGATTTCTGTGAAATTTCTTCCAATAAAAAAAAAAAAA
>NW_007589978.1:0-657 GCF_000523025.1 Cynoglossus semilaevis | reverse complement strand
TTTTTTTTTTTGGACTTCCTGCTTTTAGGCCAGTTAAATACGGAGCGCCTCAGATTTCCTGCCATGTTACACTCTATAATAAAGTGATGATGGAAGTGACTTGCACAGCAGTTAGCGGTAATGAGCTAAGCAGCTGTTTTCCAACAGTGCAGTTAAAAGGGCTGCCGCTGCATTAACCTTTTTTTCCTTTCATAAATGTCAGACGTTTATTTGAGTAGGAAAGGACCGACGACACACACAGTCATTGAAATATACTTCTGCACCTGTGTTGTGTGATAAAGCAAGGTATCATGATTTCCAACAAGTAATACAAAAGGTGTTTCATAGACAAGGCTAGAGTATGATTGTTTTCCTATCCGCCATATGTCTTGTACAAATATTACCATTTGGCTAAAGTTAAGATTTTATTTAGACGCCACTACAAACCTGGGGAATACACCAATGAGATATATCACAGCTGCCGATCGAGAACTGGTTTTATCTTGCCTTTTGGGCTACATACAAGGTGATGCAAAGCAAGCCAAAATGGCTTGGTCCTTCATCAGAGAGGAAGCACACGTTTGACGGGGTTATTCAGAGTAACCATATGATTTTTCTTCTTCTTCTTTCTGCTGTTCCCATCAGGGGGCTCCACAGCGGATCATCTGCCTCCATCTC
>NW_007589977.1:0-657 GCF_000523025.1 Cynoglossus semilaevis | reverse complement strand
GAGAGAGAGAGCGTGTGTTTTTATGCTATTTTTGTAAAGTAACCTCTTTAGAGATACATACTGTACAGTGTTCTCTGGTCGTTTATTTAGCCACGCATGTTGGCCTAGTTTACAAATGCAAATGTTTTATTGGTTCATTTCAACCGTCATGACGTGCAGTTATTTTGACAAAGGACATCCTTACTAAAATTTTGGAGCAATGATGTTTCCTGGGGATTGTTGTAGTCCTTTGTATTCTCTTTGTATTCTGCATTCGTTTTAAGACTTCACAAAACCAGATCTCCTTCTCATTCTGTCTAAAGCTCTGAATACTGATGACATTGACATTGTAATGGTGCATTTTTTTTATTGTTATACACTAAAGCATGGACTTTTCTACCTATTCAATAATCAACTTATGTACATTCCAAAGTACATTAAATTTTATTATTCCTTTTAGGAAAGACAAGAATTTGTTCTCTAATTCTTTTTATGTAGTGTATAATTCAGGGGTGCCAAACATACCGCCCGTGGGCCAAACCTGAGTCATGTTCATTCTATTTTCACTTCATGCTGTCCCAATGCATTTGAATTTTGATGAAATATACGTACAATTAACCTACAAAATATTATAATTTTGAATTACAACAAACTACTGCAGTTACCCTACCTATACTG
>NW_007589976.1:0-657 GCF_000523025.1 Cynoglossus semilaevis | reverse complement strand
AAAAAAAAAATCTGTAGAAATTCTACTACAGTGATCAAATGTCATCACAGCTAGCCTGGTTGGCTAATGTTCTTGTTATGCAAAACCACAAAATAAAATGGAAAAATGCCTTCCTCTGGGGCACTGTTTACAGTAAATGTGCAAATGTAGTAGGTAAAAACTTGAAACAAATTCAATTCTCTGACCAAACTGAACGATGTGCAGTACAACCTCCACTCAGTACTTTCTGTACTGCAATAATCTGCACTATTTTGTGTCAAGAACTCCATTCATTTAGAACAAAAAAAAAAATTATGCTAGGACACATCACATGATTTGGTTTAATATGGCTGTAGCTCAGTGGGGAGTGCAGATGTCTTACACCTGAAGGGTTGTTGGTTAGATTCTAGATTTAGTATGTCATGTACCACCACCGCAGGTAAAAGACAGAATTTGTAGCTTTGGACTTTGAGTCGTCATCACATCAGGAGCGCTGTACAAGTACAGAACGTTCACTATAAAATCAAACGCAACAAAAGAACGTTTGTTGACTCCAGCACTTGGATTCCAACGGCTACAGCCTAATGACTGATACTGAAGCCTCTCTGGTGACACTACAACACCTTCACATTTTCATATCCACTTGTTAAACAACCTCCACTTTCATTAGCGACTCTA
>NW_007589975.1:0-657 GCF_000523025.1 Cynoglossus semilaevis | reverse complement strand
TTGTATTTTAAGCGTAAATATGAATCATCGCTATGACTTGGTAGTGTTTGCATTTACATAATTTTGTAGCTGATTGCACATCACTGGGGAATATAGTGTTGAACTATAAAATAACAAAATGACGTTATCAGTTATTATTATTTTTTGCCCCAGGACCAGAGGGACTGGCTGCTGGACAATGCTGTAGGCCGATGGTTGGCTTCAAGACAGCTTATCATCTCAAACCTCACTCTGCTGAAAGTGTTGCTGTGGTTGGTGCTGCTCGGGCTCTTTGTTGAACTAGGGTTTGGTTTGCCCTTCTTTGTCCTTTCTCTATTCTACTGGATCTATGAGGGACTTCGTACACCAGCGGCCCGTGAACCTGGAGAAATGAGCGCTTATTCTGTCTTCAACCCAGACTGTCAGCCTCTGCTGGGCACTC
This sequence comes from Cynoglossus semilaevis, assembly GCF_000523025.1. Lineage (NCBI taxonomy): Eukaryota > Metazoa > Chordata > Actinopteri > Pleuronectiformes > Cynoglossidae > Cynoglossus > Cynoglossus semilaevis. Next base: position 236 of record NW_007589975.1, on the reverse strand, counting down.
TTACTGCAGAGCAACTGGAGGGAGAGATGGGTTACAGGCCTTTGGCAAACAGATGAAATAATTTGAACATTTGAAAAAAATATATTTAAAGGAGTTTATTATTGCATGGAATAAACACAGAAAATAAAATATTATTTTTTTAAAATCATGTTTGATGTTGGAGTTCCTTTTTTTAGACGACTGAACATATGATTCGCATCTCTCCTTTTCCACAATCTAATGAACCTCTCCCCTGG
>NW_007589974.1:0-657 GCF_000523025.1 Cynoglossus semilaevis | reverse complement strand
CCATCAGAGAATTCCTTCTCTGTAGAACCACTCAGCTCAGGACTGATATAAAATAAAATAAAATAAGAATAGAAACTTACATAAAATTAAATAATTAATTAATTAAATTAATTAAATTAAAAAACAAATAAAACATAATAAAAAAATAAGGAAGAAATAAAGCAAATAAAGTAAAAAATATATATAATAAAATCAATCAAAAAAAAACAACTCCTAATTCCTCACTAATGTTTATACGTCATGACTTAATATAAAAGAATGTATTCAATCTGCTCTGAGTCGTATAGATTATCAGCCCCAAATTTACAGACTTAAAAACCTACTGTCTGCAGCAGGAGATGAAGGGCTGGTTCAGGACCTGCTCAGCTGTGGGCCTCTTCGCAGGATCCTGTGGGTCAACACAAATCAAACTCTGATGACATCACAACATCTTGTTTTTCCGCTTGTGTCAGTTTTTAGATTTCATACTAAGCAACAACACAATTGTGTCCGATTGCGTTTCTCACTCACCTGGTCCAGGCACTCGTACACCAGCTTGATCAACGCCGTAGAATAAACATCAGAGTTCACCTCCATGGTCCAGTTCCCCTGGACGATTTTCACGCAGAGATTGAGAGGGTTCTGCGAGGACAGAAGGTTATTCCAGTTTGATGGAAA
>NW_007589973.1:0-657 GCF_000523025.1 Cynoglossus semilaevis | reverse complement strand
TAGTTATTGACGTTAATGAAACATTCCCTCGTCACCTTTACGGTCAGCGCATGCGTCCTTTGTCTTTTTCCGGTTTCGCTCTTGTACTTCCTGTTTTCCCACAGTGGCAGCGCGTCTGTCAAGTCTTTCTTAAGTTTTACATTTTTACGTTTTCTCTTACCCTCAGCCTTTCTCTGTGTTTTATTCCTGTTCTTTCTTTGAGTGTGTGCTCGGCTCTGTTTTTCCCCCTCTGCTGTTTGTCTAATGCGCGTTCACGTCATTGTGCCTCCGCTCCTACTGTGGATTTTAAACAATGCTGCTGCTCAGCACTTCGCCGAGGAACAGATGGCTGCTGTCAGGTGAATATTTAATTGTGGATTTTTTATACTGAATAAAAAGAACGTAAACACCTTTTAGTCTTGCTAGTTTTTACTAGGTCTTAGCATAAAAATATAGACATTTAAAACACATTTATGCCAAGAATTGCGACACCATGCTTTTACAAATATTAGCAAAATTCAAACCAATTATTTGAAAAGTCCCTATTATTCAACACTAAATGTTTGTTATATAAGTTACGTTACTTTTAGCTAAAGGATAATTCAAATGAATACATCATTACTTGGTCTAAACTTTTATACGTGTTATTACTGCTCACTGGACGTTTTATAACATCTG
>NW_007589972.1:0-657 GCF_000523025.1 Cynoglossus semilaevis | reverse complement strand
TTTTTTTTTTAAGATGAGCTGCCCTCTGGTGTTATGACCTTTGACTCCTGGTCACCTCTTGGATTCTGTGTCTTAGCATGTGGTCAGATTTTAGGGTTTTAAAAAAAAGGTATTTGTCGTTCGTGTAGGTTTGTGTGTTCAGGTCTAAATGCTGCTCATTCTGTTCTGGAATAAACACGTATGAAGAGTATCCTAACATTATGACCAACAGTAAATCCATCAGAGTTCCAGTGTGTTGCTTTGCCCCCTCCCTCAACCCCCTCACCCCCCCACTCTGACTCTGCCTCCACACAGGACAGGGTGAAATGTGGACTGTAATGGTCTGTCCTACTAAGTCAGTGTCACACAGTGCACACAGTAATTGTGTCCCAAAGTTGTCTGGTTGTGTTGGGTGGAAACATTAAACACCATGCAGCCTATCGTGGCCCACAGTCCACACCAGACAGGGTGAAAAATGGTGGACCAGGTGGACGGGAAGAACCAAATACAACAGCCATGGCTGAAAACTACACTTTTTTTCAGTCATTTTTGTCAACTAATTTTCCTAGTGTATTAGTTCATAAAAACATTTACTTTATTAAAATGACCTATAAAACCAGAGAAGAGGAAGCAGAAAGGGATTGTTTTTTTTCATCCAGTACATAGACTGAACCGTCC
>NW_007589971.1:0-657 GCF_000523025.1 Cynoglossus semilaevis | reverse complement strand
AAAAAAAAAAAAAAAAGAAAAACCTGGATGGTTGTGATGTTTCAATTATTTCTTCAATCCAGGAAACCAGTCCGTGTTGCCTGGAAATGATTGGGCTACTTCTGCGGAGAACTGGCTTCTTCTCAACCCGACCCAGATCACATCCAGAGTCCACCAGGTTCCTGCTCAGGCTCATGTCGTCTCTTCTGATTTCGTCATTGGATTCTTGACAATAGGAGAGCGTGGTTTCCTCTAGAAATGTCTCTTTTTCAGATGGTCGAGACCGAAGAAATGGAGGCGACCTGGTATTGGCTGTTTCTGCAATTGAGAAAACAGAGTTGAAAAGAATGACAGATGTGGGTAAGGTGAATTCGAATATAATGTTTTGTGGAATGCATTTTTTTTTTATTACAGTCTTTAAATGTATTCTTGTATAGATAGTTTTACGGTGACGTCGCGCTACTACCAATAGTTCCGTAGCCGTATGGGTCTTTTTCCATCGATTATTTTCAACTTATGTCCAAGTATCTTGGTTTTTGTAATTGTGTATAGTGAATATCTATACAACAATTTCATCTAAACCACCTCCAGCAATTTATTATTATTGTCTTTTGTTGTCATCGTCCATTGTTTACATCTACCTGTTCGCCTCTTCTACCACACAACATGGCTGACGGC
>NW_007589970.1:0-657 GCF_000523025.1 Cynoglossus semilaevis | reverse complement strand
TTTTTTTTTAATCTAAACTGCCATTTTTCATTGGCTGGGATCAAACTTACACCTCTCTCTCATCTCTCAGACCTGAAGTGTAATTTCCCAGCCTTAAATCCAGAAGTGCTACCATGGGACACGTTGGATAGATTACGAGGTTAAGGCTTCATTTTGTCCCTGAGCTGTGAAGAAAACGAAAAGCAACAAACTCGAGTGTGACCTGTACTGGTTTGTGGTTCCAGGGAGAGCCTGAAGCTGCCCCTCAGGCCCCGAGGTGTCTGAACCACCTCCACTCACTTCTCTCACAGCCTTAGATTGTTATTGAGCTGGGGGCCTGGAGGAGCCAGCTGGAAATATTGTTTAATGTTTTTGAACAGAAAAAGGTGCAGCACAGCTGCACAGGGCCAAAAGCCACAACCTGGATTATACAAAGTTACAAATCCAACACAAATTCTGTGTGTTTGGTGTGTAGATAGGCAGCAGAGCACAACAAAAAAAACTAAACATTAATCAACAGTTATTTCCTTTGAATGTCCGTCCAGAGGGACTTATTTTAAGTCACTTTAGGTGAACTCATTATATCCTTGGTTTCAGTGTTAATTGCATTTCAGAGTTTGTGGTCAGTAGGCTGACCAGTCCTCTAGTATCAAAATATGATATATATATATATATATA
>NW_007589969.1:0-657 GCF_000523025.1 Cynoglossus semilaevis | reverse complement strand
TCAGTTCTTCCTCTTGCTTTTGCTGGTGGCCTTGGCTGGAGTCACGGCAGGAGCAGCTGCTTGGTAGAGGGCCGCAGATATTTTGTTGATGTACAACAAGGCGAGGAGTGAGAAGATGAGGCTGAGAAACAACACAGTGACATCAGGTTAAAAAAAATAAACAACAATAAAAATATGGACCCCTCCCAAAAGCCCCCTACAGCACAGCCCACATATTCACCAACATCTCAGTAACTTACCACGTCGTCACACAGACACGGTGAACCAGACCAGAGGCGAAGAGTGACAGGCACAGACAGAGCAGAACTGTAGGACAGAAGAAGAAATACATGAACAATTATAATAATTTTATATATGCTGTAATGTTTTTCTCCAAGATCACTTACTCTCTGGGAAAATCTTGGCTTGGAATCCCTTCCCGAACATCAGGTTTTCCAGATTATTAAACGCCTGGAGGAGAAGTTAAGGCTGAACACCACAGTCAGCTTCTCATTCACATACAACAACACATTGTGACTGGATGTAAATTTAATTTATTTATCACCTAATCACCATGGAAGTCATTTTCATACAGAACTGAAAGTTGTTCTTTTAATAAAAATAACCATGCTTTTTAACTTATTGAAGCGTTGATATTTAATTTAATTTTTCTGTTTA
>NW_007589968.1:0-657 GCF_000523025.1 Cynoglossus semilaevis | reverse complement strand
AAACACAGGAGTTAAAAAATAATTTCTCCTCCGTGAACTCTAAACCTTATTGACAGAACAGTTCAACGCTCTGTTGACCTTTGGGGTCAGTCTGACCCTAAATGTGCAGTGGCCCTTACATGGTATTTTTATTCCAGTATAGTCTTTTGAGTCTCATCCACTCAGCCCCGTTGATTTCACCTCCACTCCGTTTCCAGATTGTTCTGTGAGGCCAGGATTCCAGTCACACTGTGAATCCATTCTCCCTGCTCTGGGCCAGATCATTATCCAGAGTGAGGGATGGACATGAGCCGCTTCTCATTCATTCGTCACCGCCGGCTGATGTGTTTCTGCACAGACGTTATCTCAGGACCCAGCGTTCCCAGACCGGATGTTTTCTTTGGAAATCCTCGGAATTTAAAGGTGAATGTTTTGGAGAATCGGCGTTGAGATAAGGAGCGTGCGTCTCCACGCTGAGACCCTCCCAGCAGGGGTCAGGGGTCGACGTGAAAGTGAGTCCTGCTCTGGGAGCTGATGTTCTGACGAACACAGAATAGTTTTTGACAACATCCAAAGGTTTTTATAAAGTGAAATGGAGTTTTATTTTCATCCCAGGATTTTTCAAGGGTGGGGGCCGTTTTCATCATAGGTCATCAGAGGTCAACAACCCAGACATTT
>NW_007589967.1:0-657 GCF_000523025.1 Cynoglossus semilaevis | reverse complement strand
GAGAGGTGAAATGTTTGAGTTGATTTTGTAACAGGAACCGTTTGTTTTGTTTGTTATTATTTATATGATGTTATTATATTTTTTTTCCACATCAGGTTTTGACATTTAAGGAAATTAACTGGCAGAGTCTGCGAATTGAGGCTGATGCCATTGAAAGTGACGACCAGGACCTCAGCAGCACGCCGCTACGTCTCATCACCAACCAGGGACGCATCCGCATCGCACTCAAACGCAGAGTATGTTTTAACCTTTCACCGTCAGTAATATTAATGGAGACCGATGTACAATGTTCACTCGGTGACACTTTACTTTCATGTTTAGATAAAGGACTGTAATGTCTTGGCGTCCAAGCTGCTCTTCATTTTGGACGACCTGCTGTGGGTTCTGACGGACTCCCAGCTCAAGGCCATCATTCATTACGCCAAATCACTCAGTGAGGCCATGGAGAAGTCGGCCCAGCAGAGGAAGAGCATGGCCGCGGAGTCTCTGCAGGTACGGCCTTCTGCCGACTCATCAATAATTTGTTGGAACAAATTAGGGGCAAAAAAGACACTTTCAATATTTAATGGAAATATTAGTCCATCAACAACTTTCTTCACTTTCTTTTAAAGCAAAACATCAAGTTTACGACAGCAGATTGTTTTATTTTGGTCCATT
>NW_007589965.1:0-657 GCF_000523025.1 Cynoglossus semilaevis | reverse complement strand
AAAAAAAAAAGGAAAAAGAACTTTCCATTCTCATCAGCTGCTTTGGTAAGGATATTTTAAAAAGAAAGGCATTTCCGGGGCATTTTTGCAGTACAGTGATTTGAACTTTTATGCATACTTTTTTAAGCACTGAACAGTAAAAGCCACACTCAGCACCCTCCCCTGCTTTCCCTTGCTGGCTGCCAAGCTACAGAACCATAGCATCCATCCGGATGGCTATATAGCCAGCCCTCAAAAGCAGCCAAGGTCAATTGCCTTTCCTGCTCTTCTCATCCCGTGCTTTATGTACCTTCACATTTGGGGAACGAGAGCCGCGCTATTTCTGCTCTGCTGCAAGGTGACTGCTGCCTGGTACCAGCCGCAGCCACGCTAATGCAGAGTGTTTGCTTTTAAATACACTTGTTTTAAAAGGTTCATTATAAAGAACCATTGACAGAAAAAAATACATATGGGTGGGGAAAGATGGCATTTCAAATACTAACCATTTGCTACAGAACATAATCTTGTTTAAAACTGTTTAAGGAGTTGATTAAATTTGGTGTTAACGGAGGGTAAGTGACAGAAATGTGAGCTTCATAACAGGTGTTGATCCAAATGGCTACGTTTCTCTGTTAGCACAGAACAGTACAGCAAGTACAGCAAAACGAGATACTGTAA
>NW_007589964.1:0-657 GCF_000523025.1 Cynoglossus semilaevis | reverse complement strand
CTGGACGTGAACCAGGACGACGGCCCGGAGAATCAGGAGGAGCACCATTACATCGCTGGAAGGGTGCAGAAGGCACAGGACCTGATGAAGGCTGAGTCGGAGCTGCAGATGCAGCTGGCAGAGAACATGGCCTCCAGCACGGAGCCAGCGTGGCTCAGGCAACCGTTGAGCAACAACTACAACAACAACAGAGAGCCCTCATGGAGTGACAGAACAAGAAATCTCAAGTCAAGTCCCGTGAGTCCGCAACGTGACCAGGGATTAAGTGGGTCCCTGGTTGAGGTGGATTCCCATTCGCCCGAGTCCTGGAACAAAGAAGGCCGACAGAACCTGAGCAATGGGGTTATTGATCTGACTGTCGATGAAAGCACTACAGAGGAGAAACCTGTCGGAAACGTGAGTCACGATAAGGTTTCCGAGCACAGCCTGGCATCTCCCGTTCACCAGCAGATCAAACGTGAAGAAAACTACTTGGAAGACGGTACCGTTTCTCCCCAGCAGGTGGCGGATGAGTCTTTGATCATGTTTGAGCCTGTCGATGCCGCAGTCCCGGATGTAGCCGGTGTGTCGGCGATAGAACAAACGGACGGGTCTACGGTGTCCGATGCTGCGCCTCCTTTAGCCGACGGAAACAGCCCGGCGTACACTACAGCCTCT
>NW_007589963.1:0-657 GCF_000523025.1 Cynoglossus semilaevis | reverse complement strand
AAAAAAAAACACTAGGCTGATTTATGGACCTTCAAGGACTTAAGGATTTATTCCTTATGATCTTCATTTATTCAACTTTTATTCCTTAAAGTTAGTCCATTCCAGAACGTCAGAGACTCTAGTCATTTCAATATCGTTGCAGCAGCTGCTCGGTAATTAATCAGACCATAAAACTGAAATTTTTTGCCTTTTTATAAACTCATGACCTTCTAACACACCATTAAAATGTCATATTACCGTATTCCACTCGCACTCAATAAAACACGCGAGTCTGAGTACTTGCTGGAAGTGTTACATCCAACATCTGTCCAGGAACACGCTGTATTTTATAAGGAGTTTTCTGTGAGTCACTCTCATTATGCTGACACATGCTGCAGAAAGGAAAATTGTAGTAATTTTTCAGTTTAATTTCACCCAGGAGGTGCGTTTGTCCTTTACCTGCGGTTGTTTTAGTCCCACGTATAAGATGTGTAGTCATATGTAAGAGATTATCATTGCTTTCAGCAGGTTCCAGTCTGGGTTATAATAAGACATCAGGTCATAAACTATAGAATAGTATAATTCCTTCCTATCAGAGTACAGGACTTGGTTGGCGCTGTGTCAGCAGTAACAGTAAACGTACCACGATTTGACTCTACAACAAATACTCTGGGTTAC
>NW_007589962.1:0-658 GCF_000523025.1 Cynoglossus semilaevis | reverse complement strand
AGTTCTGGAGCCTTGATTGTGCCGTTCCAGGCCATCCAAGAAAATCTTTTTTTTAATTGTTTTCTTTGGTTTTCGATGTCATTAAATATGTCGAGCTGCTAACCAATTAAATGTGTGTTTTGTTCATCTTAAATATAAATTTTAATGAAACAACTGAGAAGGTTTTTTTTCAGTTTTGATGAGGCAGAATAAAGCATTTTAAACTATAACAAATCATTTTGACATGAATAACAATCAAAGTGAGGTTTTATTGGTGTGTTCAGTCAGCGCTCAGTGGTCTCTGGTGACGACCGTGATGACGAGGCAGTCATGAGTGTGTGAGTGATCTGTCTGTTTAATGAGACGAGGTAGTGGACAGGTAGAAACACTTTCCCCCTGAGTGTCTTAAAGTGGACGAGCTGCATAATTGAGCACTAACGAGGCGGCGAGCCTGTAATTTATAACCTTCCTGTGTGAATGTTGTAGTTCACAGCACTGAAGGGCAGATTAATTGATTCACATGAACTGATACGGCGGCTAATTTACAGAGCTACGCTAACAGACCTCCAGTATTAGGGGTCAATTCTAGCTCCAGGACCCCGACACTGGGCAGGGACCCTGAGTTTAGATACTGTACCATTGACTCAACCACACAGGCATCAGCTTAAGAAAAATAAAA
>NW_007589961.1:0-658 GCF_000523025.1 Cynoglossus semilaevis | reverse complement strand
TTGCTGTTACACCAGTTGTTACCAAAATGAGTGGCGGGGCCCGTTATAGTGCACAAAGCTACGAAAGAGGATCTTGTACTAACATGTAATTTTATTTCCCTTTTTATGGAAAATATAGCAGTGTTTTAAATGAAGTTAAGGTTTGAAGCAATAGCTATAAATGCAATAAAGTGGGGTGACTTAACTAGGAGCGGTGGTTAATGGTCCCCAGGGAGTGGGAGATTCTGTGGTACTTGTTGAAAACCCACAGCTCAGCCAGTGCTGGACAAACCTTATCATCACATGTCCCGTCCTTCACCTCTGCTGTCTTTATCATCGTTTGTCCTTATTTCTTTAATATATTCATTATCTCGCCTGAGCTCATGTCTGGTCCTTTCCAGTCCTGTCCTTCTAACTTTATCTCCAGACTTAAAGGACACATTTAAGAGGTACACGATTTATGTAAATTAAACTTTAATTTGGTTGTTTAGTAATCAGGTTTCAGTCACTGACAGTGCCAGTTCAGACTCACAGAGAATCACTGAAACCTACTGTGGGTCTAAGAAACAGACATTCATCTACATTTATAAACTGTGTTAATTTAGATATACAATTAAAATAAATAAAAACTATAAAATAGTTTTAAAGATGTGCAATAATTAATTAAACTTGATGAATA
>NW_007589960.1:0-658 GCF_000523025.1 Cynoglossus semilaevis | reverse complement strand
CCTTCGGTACTTCGGTCTCCGAGGGTGACCACTTTCCTTTGCTGCTGGCTTAGGAACTTTGAACTCATTTCTATTGGCTTTGGACCACATCTTCGCCGTTGTCAAAACTGCAAACACGTTTTTGTGCTTCAAGGACACAAACAAAACCGTCTTCTGTGTTACGAAGGACTGTCCGCTCTGAAATTATATAGAGGGGATTGTCGGTTTACGACGTCCTCGGCCTACAATCTTGACCTCCCTTACATCGCGCCACGCACACCCCTTTTCGTATAGATTTCTTAAGAAAGTCTTGCTCCCTCGCTCGGACGCTTTCCGTGTGTTCTTCGTTGCTGTTTACTGTGAGTAACTTTATGTTAAATTCATCGTTTACTGTCCAACAGGTTTCCTGTTTTCCTAAATATTGTGCGATACGTAATATGTAATCGCTCGTATGTTACGTCTTGGATAGAACATTTGAGGAAATACGACCGGATGTAGATGATTTTAACAGCATCAGTTTATCAAGAGACGACTGCAGACAACCAGACAATCTGGGAGGCGGTTGGCTAAAGAGATACCCAGCCATCGGGCTTCTTCATTAGCCGTTAATGAAAAGATGAAAAGTAAAGTGAAAGGAAAAATAGTGCATCTCTCTATTAAAACTTTTTTTTTTTTTTTT
>NW_007589959.1:0-658 GCF_000523025.1 Cynoglossus semilaevis | reverse complement strand
CTGCAGCTGGAACGTGGAGGAGGAACCCCACCCCGTCCTCCCCCGCCGCCCCGGAAAAACTGCTCCGACCTGTCATGGCTGTACTTACAGCGCTAGGCTGCGGGTGTGATGTTGTCACTTAAATGTTTTTTTTTTATTGTGAACAAAGCCGACTCTAAATGACTTGGATTACTTGCGTATTAACGTAGACCCAGAGCTGCCGCCTCAGGGTGATTGACACTGAGCTGGTGACGCCTTTGGAAGACGTTTTCTGGAACGGATTAACCCAAACTAATCAGGATTAATCCAAATTAATCAGGATTAATCCAAATTAATCAGGATTAATCCAAACTAATCAGGATTAATCCAAATCAATCAGGATTAATCCAAACTAATCAGGATTAATCCAAATTAATCAGGATTAATCCAAATTAATCAGGATTATTCCAAACTAATCAGGATTAACCCAAACTAATCAGGATTAACCCAAACTAATCAGGATTAATCCAAATTAATCAGGATTATTCCAAACTAATCAGGATTAATCCAAATTAATCAGGATTATTCCAAACTAATCAGGATTAACCCAAACTAATCAGGATTAATCCAAATCAATCAGGATTAATCCAAACTAATCAGGATTAGTCAGGCTAGATTTAGATAAATACCCAACAGTACC
>NW_007589958.1:0-658 GCF_000523025.1 Cynoglossus semilaevis | reverse complement strand
CTTCTCAAATAGTGGGGCGGGTCCCTCCGGGGGGGGACTGTTCTTCCATCTTAAAATACTGTTGGTGCCATGCCACTGTGTTTGTGTTTTTGAGCTGGTCAGGGACCATGTGCTTTGAGTTCTGATCTTTTTGCCCGTGCTGTTGCCGAGCCAGGTCGGTCAGGCGGGATATGACCGCACCGCAACGTGACCAGGGACATCCCCTTACTCCACAGGGACCACGGGGGAGTACAGGGGGACCACAGAGACCTGGACATCACCAGAATCCCCTCTGCGTCTCTCTCTGACTCACTCTCGGAGGATTTAGGCCGCAGCCACGATTGGCAGCTGGAGCAGAGAACAGAGGCTTTAAGCTTCGGATTTACGCAGATAAAACCTGCGCCACGGAGTTCAAATGCTGCTCTGCCACAGAGTGTGACACCGGGCCGCAACCATACCGCCATCCACCTGTTACCCAAACAGGTGAAAACAAGGTCAGGGGGCTTTTTAGTCCGGGGTCAGGAAAGAGTCCAGAGAACAGAAATTAGCAGTTGTTAGCACACAGTACTCTCTTAAAATATCTGAAAGTACACGTAGCTGGAAACAGTGATTGTTGCTATTAAATAGTATCCTTTTAGCTACGTGTGAATGTACCCAAGATGTGGTCTAACGGTTGGAC
>NW_007589957.1:0-658 GCF_000523025.1 Cynoglossus semilaevis | reverse complement strand
AGCACAATAGTTACAAGAATCACCAAATGTCAGAAAGTTCAACTGTAAATCCTCCGGTGGGGCTGAAACACTTTTTAAGGTTTAAGGACAGTTTGAAACCTGGCCATTTCAACTGGATGTGTCGATATGAAAACACGCGAGTCGTGTCAGAGGTTAAGTAATTGCTCAGATGTTGGACTGCAGTATTTCAATTGCAGTGGGATCTGCAATTGGATTGTCTAGAAGATCATGCTAATGCTGGATGACAAAGTGAATATCAGTGCGTGATCACTGGAGAACAATCATCCACCGTCCACCTTAAAAAATTCTCTCACTGCTACTATTTCACCAGTTACATTTAGCCAATCACTGAGGAGAAGAAAAGAAATGGGCTCGAGATGAAAGAGGGGTATTAAAGTATTAACTACTTTTCAAAAAGACAACTGTTATGGTTTATTTAAAGAATTTCCACCTTTAAATATGAATTTTGAAATTGGAGAAAACATTTATCTTTTGTGAAAATAGAAGAAACATTTGAGAGGAACTTGATTTCAGCCATTAGTCAAAGCACAGCAGCAGGTTGTGACCTGGTGAAAGAGACGTAACCTCAGAACTCCACCAAGAAGGAATTCTTTCCTGTGGAAACATTTAGATTTAATTTTAAATATTTGAGCGATAT
>NW_007589956.1:0-658 GCF_000523025.1 Cynoglossus semilaevis | reverse complement strand
CAATCTATGGTTTTTGCATGAATTTAATGTCCTATTGAACTTGTTTTTTTTTATTTCACCAACTAGAATATTTTGCGTTTCATATCTGGCAGCAGGATAAACTAATCTGATATCTGGCCTAATCTTCATTAATCAAAAGAAAGTGGCAAAAGAAGCTTATAGATTCACAAAAGCATGTCAATGACTTTGATTTTTCTCCGAAATGCGTTTCCACGTAGTTCGCTCTCCTGACTATTAGTGAAGTGTCTTTCGAAGCTAAAGAGCTTATTCCGGGGGTATCTTTAATTATATCGGGAGCAGCTGCTGAATCTCGAGGTCACGTTCACAGTCGGCGGGCCGCCTTTGTGACGAGCGGCCCCCTCCCGCGAGCCGCACAATTGAAATTGGTGGTTTTACGGCAAAGGTAGCGAGGCCTGCTGTGATCGCTGGTGGGCAGAACAAAGCGTTGTCTGAAATCCATCAGACTGAGCTCATTGTCGTAGAGGTGAGGATCCCGAGGGATGGCAAAGGTTGAGTATTTTTGAGGCGATATGGTTGAGGTGATTCACACGTGAAAGGAACAAGCAGTGGATATACGTTCGTGAAATCGATACTGGATATGGAGCAGTGACGCAGAAAGAAGAAGAAACAGAGGTCAAGAACCAGTGCTGTAACATTT
>NW_007589955.1:0-658 GCF_000523025.1 Cynoglossus semilaevis | reverse complement strand
GAAGGTAAGTTAGCATCTTTTGTAGCTGTGTTAACCTCAAATTACATAACACCAACCGTTGTCATTATCTAGCATAGACGTCCGTGTGTCTCCTTGCGTGTAACCTCGTACAAGATTTTCATTAGCCTCAGAAGATGAGAAATGAAACTTCTCAATCTTGATAGTTCACAGTAAAGTCAAACTAAAAAAAAGGCCTGGCAGCATTTTCCATGCTGATTAGAAAGCACTTTTTCTTCCTCTTATCCCCTCATCTTTCTCCATCTCCTCCTTTCGTCTTTTTGTGCTCAGCAAATCCTCAGCCTGAAACCACGGCCAATTTCCTGTGTCATATGTGCTTGTGTACTGAATGCTACCTTTGATGCAATGAATAATAATTATTTACAGTGATAAAAAAAAATCAGTGCAACGTTCTCCTAACTAATCATTGAGTCATTTGAACTAAAAGATTCACGGTGGGTAAGGATGGGCAATGGTGTTGGAAAAGTTGTCCATTCCATTATTTCCCTGTGGTTACTACACACAAATGCTATCAGCCAATTTTGTTTTTTATTTTGCTATCAAGGTGGACACCATCCCTCTCGTCTTCCCTCAAATCGCCTACCACGCATCGCAATACAGGAAAGCATCATCATAGGTACATTTTTGGTACAAAAAGAAA
>NW_007589954.1:0-658 GCF_000523025.1 Cynoglossus semilaevis | reverse complement strand
TTATTTATTTTTTCTTCAGAATTTGCTGACTGAATGCGTCTCTCCTTGTTTGGATGAAATCGGTGTCGTCAGCGTCACAGCCTCTGCAGGAAGTCCTGCTTATATCTGTAAAATGTTCAGGTAAGTTCTCAGGACACTGCACTTTTATTGATCCCCACTTCCTTTGGAAACTGGATCAACTCAATACTGCTGCTGATTGTGTGTATGTGTTGGTGTGACACAGGATCGTGGAGGAGGGCCTGTCTTATCGTTTCCACGCCTCTTGGCCATTTGTGCTGCAGATTCTGGCCTGTTTTTACAGAGTGGCAGGAAAGAAGGCTCACGCTGTCATGACTAAGGTACAGTCGCACGACTTTGTTGAAAAGACACGTTCAGTCCATTAGTTGAGGAGGTAAATGTTGACTCTGGGCTGTTGTCTTCTGATCAGTCCCTGCAGTCTCTGGCCGACCTGCGTGCCACGCCTCATTTTCCCTTCACTGGAGAGTTGGACCTCGCCATCGGAGCAGCTGTGGAGAGCATGGGACCGGAGCTGGTGCTGGCTGCCATTCCACTCAACATCACTGGCATGAAGTAAGAGCAAAGACTCTTTTCTTTATCAGCTGCCATCATGTGACATCAACCAGGTTCAACTGATTTTTTTATTTTAATTTTTTTTTAC
>NW_007589953.1:0-658 GCF_000523025.1 Cynoglossus semilaevis | reverse complement strand
GTCTGAGCTGAGGGCTGCCGTCCTAGCCTGATAGCCAGGGTGCAAAAAATTATTTTGTCCGTGGTAAAATTAAAAAGTGTTCACCTCAATTGTATTTTACCACAAATGCGACGCGCCATCTAGTGGCCTAGTATGTCATCGCAACTTAGTGATGCAAGCACAAACGAATGATTAAATGCATCAAAATTAATGTTAAATAAATATATGTTTGTACTAGGGATGTCCAAAATTATCGGACCAATATTTACATATCTGTAAGAATAGTTTTTTTCCTGCAATAATAATAATAACACGATAACGCAATTAAGCACACTCTAAAAAAAGTTTGGTGAAAAAGAAACAGCATATTTCATTAATCTATTTGAATACTCAGGGGATTGTATGCAGAATTCTGGTACCAGCAACTCAGTGATATTTGGGGGGGTGTATTTCAGTACCAGTTAATATCAGAACGGGAAATTAAGTGTTTGGACGCTAGTCAGCGAATCGGCTAAGAGTTAATATTGTAACACAATTCCCTCCAATCAACCCTTTGAAGACAAAAACCAAAAAAAAAAAAAAAAAACCCGGCACAACTTGTAAACAAATATGGCACTTTATTCATTTATTCGACACTCAGTTGACAGCTCACTGACAGCCCAGAGAAGAGACGAGACCA
>NW_007589952.1:0-658 GCF_000523025.1 Cynoglossus semilaevis | reverse complement strand
TATGTCTAATTTGTACGAATGCATTGAGTTACGCATTCAACTGCAGTGAGTAGCCAGTGAGGCCATGTGCATCTGCTGTAAGGAGTGCCGCACAGATGAAGCCTCTGAATGACTACTCGCACTCAGAGCTTACGATGATCCAACAGGCGTTGGATGCTGGAGGCTGATTAGTGTCATAAACAGCACCTACAGATCCCTAAATGTTATAATACGATCCATCAATGGAATCGATGTTACAGTCGCGCTGAAGAACGGAGGAGTGTAAAGAGCGGCCGCCGCTGCCGCTGTCAGGTATATTGATCTGTGTTCTCCTGCACTGCGAACAACAAACACCGCAATTATGAGCAAAATAGTAATTAGGGCCTGACATGAAAGAAGCAATTTAGACTTGGACACTCTTGCGTCTCACTAGTCCAGAATGTGTCAATACCGCTGCTGATTAATGACAGAAGGACAGGGCCAGCAGGGAAATCTATCACAAGAGCTCTTTCCCAGCGTGCACTGCAGTATTGATCTACACGGTGAGCAAGACCAAACGTGAGCGAGACATGCGGAGGGGCACAATTTTCTACCTTGTCATTTTAATATTATGACAAAAAAAAAACACTATAATTGTAATGGAGTCAACACCCGTACCCATTTTTGGACATTTCAGTAA
>NW_007589951.1:0-658 GCF_000523025.1 Cynoglossus semilaevis | reverse complement strand
TTTTTTTTTTCACTTCCATTCACCCGTCTCTCTTCTGTCCGGCAGGCCAAGTCTTTTACAAAACATTTCTTATCTCGCCTATCAATCACAGAAGCCTTCACCCCTTGATTTCTACATTTTCGTTCTGTTTGTGCTCGTCCTTTCACCGGGCACGCAGGTCCCGTCCTCCCCCGTCCTCTCATTCATCCTGTCTACCTACCAGAAAACCGTCAAAGATCATGCCTTCTAAACCGCTACAATCTTTCATTTCCCTTCTCTCTGTCTGCTTCGCTGCTTCCCCGGCCGAGTTACAGTGACATATTGAGGGCACTCAGGAGACCTCGGGTTGTTTTTAGTTTCACTGACCCCCTGCAGAGGTGACGAAAGCTGTGCTTTGTGTGCGTCTGGGACTTAAACTTTGCCGCAGCAGGTCGCTGGATGGATTTGTCGTAAACAAAAGTGACTGTTTTGTTTCTTAAGGGAAATTAGACAGGATGCCAGTGAGTTGACACTTCCATCGACAGGGAGTTTTTTAAAAATCAAGAGACAAGGAGTGCTCTCGATTAATCGCCATTAATTCAAAAAAAAAATTCAAAGTTTGTAAAAATGAAGGGGAAATAAATATCTCCTATTGATATGTTTCTGTAATCAACATTACACAAAGTCACCAATTTAATAT
>NW_007589950.1:0-658 GCF_000523025.1 Cynoglossus semilaevis | reverse complement strand
GTTACTAAGTCCTAAGGGAAAAGACGTATTTTTTTAATAAAATAAAAACTCAAATTTCTGAGTTATACTGATGTTGCTTTTTAGTGATTCTTTTCCCTTCTCGTTTTCCCACAGATTTTTTTACTGATATCCAGTCCTTTCAACATGCAACAGTTGGAAATTAAAACCAGATGTATCTCACTGTCAAAAGTTGTTTACATATAGAATTTTCTTGGACCAGTTCAGCAAAAAGTTGACCTGAAGGAGTTCTGCAGGGTGTGTGGTTTCAGTCATATGGCTTCTCATTTGTCTGCGTCCATGAATTTGGGTGTCAGTGTGGTGATTTGATTAATGCTCAGTGGCCTTTTTCTCTGATGTGTGAACTTTTAGGGTTCTTTAGGTTTAACTTTGATCCTCTGGAGGTCCAAGCATCGGGTAGAGCTCACGCTGTAACATTTTACTGCAGACTCCAAAGAGTATTGCAGATTGGATGAATTTCATGCATGTGGCATTGTCAACCCACTCGTCTGCCTAAGTGTGCAGCAGAGCTGATACTTAACACTTGCGGGTGAACAGAAGCACTTGAGCAGAGGTTAAGCACTAGCAGCAGACGATCTGTAGGAACAAGTAAGATACTCTCAAAATCAAGCTACTCTCAAAATCAAACAAGTTTTTTTTT
>NW_007589949.1:0-658 GCF_000523025.1 Cynoglossus semilaevis | reverse complement strand
GTCTCAGGCAGTTCCTGGTACTAATACTTTTTGGGTTCCATATTCACAGCACATTCATCTTCTCTGAACCTGACAGGAGAGAAGTCCCTAAAATTAGTCTTCACTAATGTTCAATTTAAATATTTAAAATTAAATGACAGAGTAAGGAAGTACTTTTCTCCATTCACCGTCTTTAACACACAGTACTCTGTCTCGGTACTCGTCTTCTTCAGTCCTTATTCTGCACAAGTTGTCAAACATTATTGCTTCATGAACAGGAATTGTAAAGTTTCCAGAAGATTCTAGTTTCTCCAGCTGTATCACAGACTCTCTCTCTGAGCCGTGATAGAAAATGCATTACATTTTTCCTATTTTTATCCCTGGAGTGGCATTAAATATTGAAGCCATCACAGGAGGTGGGTAATGATGAAATGACCTTTATTAATTATAGCTTTGAATAAATAATGTTACCTCATGTGGATCTATCGCTCTTCTGTCTTACTGTCCTCTCTTTAATTTCCTTTGCCATCACTCTCTTCACATCTCATCCTTCTTTTACAGGAATATTAGCGGCGGCGACGGCTCGGGCTTGTTTTTATCACACTATTAAAAATACACTTCTTAGTTTGTCTACCTTTTTCTCACGTCACGTGGTTGAAAACAGTTTCAGTAATATCTC
>NW_007589948.1:0-659 GCF_000523025.1 Cynoglossus semilaevis | reverse complement strand
AAAAAAAAAACAGACCTCCAGGTCACTCAGTGTCTTTGTCCCTCTCAGCTTTCGGAGCACGTCGACTCCACAGATGGATTTCTTAACAAGTTGTCACTCTATAAAGCGTTGGCTTTGATTGCCCTGGCACAGCAAGGGAAGCAGCCCAGCCCCAAACTGCTGGAGAACTGTATACAAGGTAAGTGACGATACAGCTACGGAGACGACCTCAGCGTTAGCAGTTAAGGTTCGGTTTAATGAGTAGCTTTATGGAGCCGAGGTCAGCGTAGGTCAGAGGATGTCATCTGTGTGGGGCTACTTTGTTTTAAATCTCATGTGAGAAGACAGTCAGAGGAAGCCCGCAGTGTAGGAAAGGCAGTTTGACAAGTAAAACATCCTAGTGCTTCATCATGACACCTAAATGTTTTATGTGTATTTTTCACAACCTAAAAATGACAAAAAAACACAGTAATCTAATGGGTACTACTGCAGCATTTATCCCAGAACAGTTGGCAGGTATATTAACAGCACAAGAAGACGAACTGAAATAATATATTTAGTTTGAATAAATATATTTACCTGACCTTTAGTGTTTAATTTCAGCCAAAAAAAAATCTAAATTAAAGTAAAAGAAATATGCTAGTAATTAAGTTATAGTGTAATAAATACAGTCAGATAAA
>NW_007589947.1:0-659 GCF_000523025.1 Cynoglossus semilaevis | reverse complement strand
AGGGGGGGAGAGACGGGGGAGGGGGGGGGGGTATTCATCTGGTTGGTTAGAACGATTCTGTTCACTCTCTCAAAAAAAAAAAAAAATTTTTTTATTTATACACCTGCAGAAGAATAATCTGTGCTGGATTAAAGAAACGGTTTGGAAATTTATAAAAACTTAATTTGTCATAAATGTTTAAAATTGACCGACCCCACGAACTGACCTTTGACCTCATTGGCTGTAATACTGTAAGGTAACAGTGTTTCTGTGTAAATCAGGTTCAGTTTGAAGAGTGAGAGTTGACGTCACACACACACACACACACACACACACACACACACACACAGGCCTGCAGAGCATCAGCTGCAGGGGAGCGCGGGGTTAATAACGTCTTCAATCACACATCTATGACACCCATACTGACTGATACACACACACACACACATACACAGATTCCCATCTCTCCGGGCCTCAAAGCCCGACACGAGGGTGCCTTAATCCCATCTCAATGGAGTGTGTGTGTGTGTGTGTGTATCCGTGAGCGGCACACGTGTGTGTCTGGGTGGGCGTGTGTGTGTGTGAGTGTGTGTGTCTCCACCGGCCGGGTCTGGAACACAGACAGGGAGAGGAACAGAGAGCTCAAAGGCAGCAGGTTGTGGTGGGGGGCGCCACTGAGT
>NW_007589946.1:0-659 GCF_000523025.1 Cynoglossus semilaevis | reverse complement strand
CCTGTCCGATCCAATACCTAAGACAAAAACGACATAACTAAACATTGCGAAACAGTGTTACTGAAACTGGCAGAAAAAAAGATTTCCATCAGCACCTGTCTAAAAATGGAGGCAGTGTCATACATGTAGTTCCTGTGACAGCGACATATCCGTGTCAGACAAAAAAAAACATTCGTGTCATGTCATCTTTGTTTTCTCAATCTTTGTATGAATCTTTTCTCGTGTTGTTTGTTTAGCCAAACATTCATGTCATGTGTCTGTTAACTCACTCTGTCCTACCCTGAACATGACTGAGACATAGACTGAGTTTCTCACGAATCTAATAGATCTGTTTTTACAAGCAATAATCTTGAGTTGAATTCCCAGTCAGTTTTGATCGATGAATCTGTTGCCCATGTGAGCCCATATTTTCACAGACAAGTGAACACAGTGAGGAGAGCTGGCACGACCGACGTAAAAAGAATATAAGTCATTTTTATGGAGGGGGTAGTGTTACAGAAAATATATATCAGGATATATCAGGATGTCTTTATATCAAATATAATAAAATATCATTCAGCATGATCATACAAGCACTTTCATTTAGCTAGACCAATACCAAATGACCCATATGTGTTATGTATTTTTATTTTAGATGTATTGTTGTATAACGGATTTTT
>NW_007589945.1:0-659 GCF_000523025.1 Cynoglossus semilaevis | reverse complement strand
AGACTAAAGTCTGACTTTAAGCTATATCTGCTCGTGTTTCATCCCAGTGTCCACAGAGATCTGGTTTATTCCCAGGATACCAGGTTAAATAGTACAAACGTATCTTCTCAATTCCTATTACCCCGTCATCTTATTAGATTGCAGTCGACAGTAATAAGATAAAAAAAGTATTTTCTTGTACTCCAAACTTTGTGTAGAGTATAGGTTTCCAGTACATTCCCTTCATCTGCTATTGTTTATTCTATGTGGAATACTGTTTATTATTATCGCGAAAAAGCCAGAGGTAAAACTGCGGCCGTGTCCCCCGCAGCCCCTCTCTCTTTGAGTCAGCCGTTCCTCTGTGTGGAGGTAACAAACCAGAGCGGTCGACATTGTACGGCGGCTATTGAGAGGCTGCGCACAGACACAAGCCCCCGGTCTCTTCATTCAGCTCTGTGGGAATCACAATACAGGTCACATGGAGCAGAGAGTCGGTGGAAGAGGAGGGAAAAATGGATTTGTTTGGAGACGAATGTGAAAGGTTAGAGCGGTGGCAGGATGTGGAGGTAGATAGAGATGTAGGCAGAGCCGACAAACCAAGTGAGGGGTGTAACGGAACTCGCAAATAAGGCAGAAAAGTTCAATATTAAATAATCAGCACAGGTAGATTATGTGGGACC
>NW_007589944.1:0-659 GCF_000523025.1 Cynoglossus semilaevis | reverse complement strand
TGATCATGTAAAACACATGCGTCTGTTTGTGACATACAGAATCATATTACTGTGAGTATTTTTCTTAAGGGCAGGCTTAGGTTTTCATTTGGAAGATGCTAACACTACTAGCTCACGGCTAATTCCCACCCGTTCGTCAATGGAACACAATCCCTCAGCGCGTCAAGTTAAACCCGATCCCTTTTGGGTGATTTTACAGCATGAGAACGCGTCCTTCTGCTGAAGTTAGCTGACAGGAGCTGAGGGGATGACGTAAGGTCTATACATTTAGAGCGGCGAACAGATGCAGATGAAAATAACAACAACAGAAGAACTGGTTCAGCCTCCAGGCCACTGGCTCAGCTGAAAAATGAAACCATATGGTAACGAACACAATCCGCCCACTTCATCCATACCAACAAACACAGACATTTGGTGCAATGGCGTCCTCCAGAAACAAGTCAAACGCATCGCTGCATTTCTGCTTCTGGGCAGAATGAGAGCAAAGTTAATAGAAGAATAAAAGCCTCCTACGCATCTCAGTCTTTCAGAAGGAGACAGACTCTGAGGGACGATCTTCCACATTGATTTAAGTTCAAATTTCAACACCTTTCTTCCATAACTACTGTGTTACTATGCTATACATGGTACGGCATGTTTCTACCAGAGATGGAAAGTAA
>NW_007589943.1:0-659 GCF_000523025.1 Cynoglossus semilaevis | reverse complement strand
TCGCATTGAACTTTGAGTCGAGGCCCCCCTGTGGTAAGTTAGGTCATAACAACCAAAGTCTTATTTTCATTTTTTATACATGTGTTTCTACTTTTTGCTAGAAATCTCACCCTTCATCAAACAGGATCCCCCCACCGTGGGCCAACCCATCCCTGTCACTGCCAACGTTACCATTCTTCCTGTCAGTACAGTTCTATCCAGACCTCCTCCCATGGTCCATGTGGCCCACGCACCTGCTGAGGTAGCGAAATCTTCAAATTGCTGCGCAACACTGACCCCCGACCCCCAGCTGGACACACTCTTCAGCTCAGCTGCTGACCATCAGCATACGCTGAAGCTCATTGACGCCCTGCGCTCACCCATGGAAGCGGACTTTAACCAGGGCTCACCTCCGTCTGCTTTGACCTTACACATGAACAACATGGAAAACATGGACTGGCTGGACCTGACACTTGCTGTGCCAGCAGAGGGCATCCACTCTTTGGACATGTCCACGTCAGTGGGCGTTTTTTCTCCCGACTTTGTGGACTCTCCTGAACTGTTTTGATGTACATGATGTAAATGTACATAAACAGTTGCAGACCCACAGTGTTAGCCGTATCAGTCTGACATAATAACCAACATTTACTCACATCTAATCAATATACTATTTTTTTTTT
>NW_007589942.1:0-659 GCF_000523025.1 Cynoglossus semilaevis | reverse complement strand
GTGTGTGTGTGTGTGTGAAGCAGAGGCAGGTCTGCAGCCGCAGCTTCAGAGGCTGCTGCTTGTGTGAATGTGGCTGAAACCTCACCGTTAACTGTGTGCATCCATCATGTGCTTCCAGTCTCATTGGTTGTCTTGCATGATGATTTCATTATGATCAGGGAAACACATGCACACACACACGCACACACGTGGGGCCACCACATGAGGAGTCCAGGGATGGAAGTGGGGCGCCCCCAGAGAGCATTCATAATAATATTATTATTATTGTCATTATCAATACTGGGATGGTGACAGCCATGAGGAAAGACTTAGGAAGAATTATGTGTGTTTGTAGTTTGTTGTTGTCCGTTTTCTGTAAAACTGTCAACATGGCCTTTTCACCCCACTGCTAACTGAGCGGTTGGATCTGAAAGTGCTTTTCATTAGACAGGAAGCCAGGCCTTGTGTTCACTTGATGCTCTATGATGGGGCAGATTGGGTTAAAAAGGAGGAGTCAAATTGGTTTGTCTTTAAGGCCTTATCCTAGGTAAGGTAAAGGGCAACTGTTGACCACTGCCCCCTGGCTTCAGCCTAGTATAATAAAGGACATTCTACACATATGGTCCAAATTTGCCCTTGGCTCCCAGTTAAAGGAATATTTATTTGCTATACGTTTTAAA
>NW_007589941.1:0-659 GCF_000523025.1 Cynoglossus semilaevis | reverse complement strand
TGTGTCCCACTGCGGCCCAGTACCAAAAGACCTACGGACCTTTAGCATTTAGCATGACCTCAGCCGTGTCAGTCAGTTATCAGAGCCATAAACTCATGTGTTGAGCAGTAGCTTTAAGCACCTGACTGACCTGAGTAAAGCCTGTGAAGCACCGTGTCACCCGCGTGCGTAAAGGTCATCGATGCTTGATGAATGACCACCGTGGGTGACATTCTTAAAATAGAAAAGACAACTCTCTCCTCCTGTGACCTCACCTCTCTTTTCTTCTTGCTCATGAGCAAAGTGGCACGAGGTCATTCCTCACCACGCGGCTCCTCAGGCCCAGGTCGCTTTATTGCAACTGCACATGTGTCTTAAGGTCGAGCTGACAACAGAGGCATGAATAAGAAGGGTCCATCAGTGAGCAGCAGCGGTACATGATGCTCCGGGGATGCATTAACGCACACTGAAGCCTTTCCAACGTCCCCCCGAAAAAAGCCCGAAAAAGGAAAAGAAAAAACACTTTGACAGGTAGAGGGGAAAGAGAAGAAGAGAGGAGAGGATAAGGAAGGCCTGGCATAAAGATTAGATTATCACTTTAAAACATCTGTGAACTCGTCCGACCCGAGCAACACTTTCCCCACAGATTTGAGCCTGATCTCACCTCCTCCTCCTCCTCC
>NW_007589940.1:0-659 GCF_000523025.1 Cynoglossus semilaevis | reverse complement strand
TTGTACCAGAGCCAGGAGAAAAAAACACAGAGCACCCTTTATGTACAGCGCCCCCTACGTAAAGATAAACTTTCACATTAGCCCGTGTGTTTTACTTTGTCGGGCAGTTTTACAAAATCTGTTGGTAAAGAAAAAAAAAACAAAACAAAACAAAAAAAATGAGGTCAGTGAACAAACGTAAAACAAATACTACATAGACAAATACGACAAAAATGCAGGAAACATGACACATTAGCGGCTCTTATTAAAGGCATATTTCAGGATTTTGCTGCATACACATACAGTAGCTCCAGTACCAAAACCCATGGCTGTCGGAAAAAACTGAAAAAACAAAATTCGTGTTTTGGCCACAGGAGGGCAGTAAAGGCCTCATTAAAAATAAATCACCTCCAAAAAAAACATAAATCACCGACTGTTGGTAAGGTCCGTAAAAACTAATGAAATAAAAGACAGAATTTCAGTAAAGTACTGTCGACCAGCTAAAATTCATTTAGGGGAAAAAAAAATCTAATGATTGTGTTACCTGTTAATACTTTATTGGATTTTATTTATTTTTTGGCACAAATATAAAATATAAAAAAAAAAGCAACACATCAGATCTGATCTTACCATTGGAAGAAAAATGGTCAACACAATAAAAAGACACGCAGATGCAGAAC
>NW_007589939.1:0-659 GCF_000523025.1 Cynoglossus semilaevis | reverse complement strand
GAAAGAAAGGAAGAAATACTGCAAACAGTAGATAATACTTTTACGATGATACTTCATTTAAATACTCATGCCCGAGAAAGTGCCGATCCAGCAGCTAGATTCTCTGTCACAGATTTTCAGTATGATTTGTTTTCTCCTCCGGTTCAGTGTGTCTCAAGGGTTGTTTATCCAAGTAGGTCAACACTGACAGCAGCTTTGACAGAAGCAAGGCTCACTGTGATTTGTTATGTTATCCTACAAGCAAGTTAATAAAAAAAAGATGCTCCGTAGCATTGAATACACTAATTTATTTGCGCTGAAAAAAAAACGCTACATTTCTTTTCCTCTCTTGTCATTGACAGCACGGTGGATGGATGAGGCCTTTACACCTCAACGAGTCACTTTTTTGATGAATGAAAGTACTGTAAAACCCTTTAAGAAAAAAAATGAAGCTCTGCTCACTTTCCGTTCAGTTAGCCGTGTTAACTATGCAGAAAGATTCATTTCACCTATCTTTAATTTTCTGTATTATTTTTTATATTAATTTTATATTAATGAATTGTCCTGCGCGACGACAGTGTCAGCGCGCAAACTAAAACACTCATAGTCATATCAGTTTGTAAACAGATGGTACAGAATATAACCCTCCGTTCATTATAATTTCCTGTTTGTTAATGTTG
>NW_007589938.1:0-659 GCF_000523025.1 Cynoglossus semilaevis | reverse complement strand
ATCCAAGACTCCACGTCCTGGGCTCCGGGGCAGCAGCAGATCTATGATTAGATCCGTTACCTCAGACCGGTGTCATAAAAGAGAATGACTCTAGTGTCATCTTAGAATCAGGGCTTCATTTCCTTTTCTGTAGGTGTAATGTGTAAACAGGCTGCGTACCACGCCACATCGGGGTTGTGTGTTTGTCTAACACGGTGCAGACTGTTCAGGATCCTGGTGATTACGATTCCCGCAGGAAAACTAACAGATATTAAAAACAGCTTAAAGTTTCCGTGTAAAACATCGAAGGACGTGCTCCTCCACGTCTAAATATGTGCGGAGTTCTCAGTGTCCACTCCTCAGGCGGAGGTGGACGGATGGATCGGGACAAGTTTGTGGAGGATTGTGGGATTAGCGTTAGCGACAGAAGCCGTAGTAAACACAGGAAACTCACACGTTAATCTGCCTGTCATGATCTGCCGCGATTAACGGGGAGTTACGTCCATATTTCCAAGACAGATGTGAGTGCGTTCTGTATTGTCTTAGTGAAATAATAACACTTAAGCTGTCAGATCCGGTTGAACTTTGCCGTGTGCGTTGACCTCAAACCAGGGTGAGTCGAAAAGTCCCAAGACAGATGTTATCCTTTTTAAAAATATCAGATTTTAAAATGAAAAATA
>NW_007589937.1:0-659 GCF_000523025.1 Cynoglossus semilaevis | reverse complement strand
AAAGAGGATCAGAAGAAATGGACAGCACCTCAAAGGATCAACAATGTCAGTCAGAAGCTGCTGGCGAACTTCTACCGCTCCTCCATCGAGAGCATACTCACCTATTGCATCTCGGTCTGGTTCACTCTCTGCACCGAGGCAGAACGGAGGATTATCGGCTGCCCCCTCCCCTCCCTGAAGGACATCTACACCTCTCGATGCCTTAGCAGGGCGGAGTGGATTACTCCTCACCACAGCACAACACACTTTTTAAATCTATATTATTATTTATATTTAAAGTAAATTTCTTGCTGTTGTTGTCATTGTAGTGCTGAACGCTGCTTGTTCTTTGTTTTGTTTTGTTGTTTATGTAAGCGACCATTACATCAGAGTAATGTTGTATGTACTGTATCTGTGATACACCCGCGGAAGAAGCCTTTCCCCAATTTCGTTATGTTCTAATCAAACATAATGACAACAAAGACTATTCTATTCTAAGACGGAGTGCTGTGTGTACATTATTGAGGAATAAAAATGAACTTAATTTGAAATGATTTTAGCAAATGGCTGCAATATAACAAAGAGTGAAACATTTAAGGGGGTCTGAATACTTTCCGTACCCACTGTACATCTATCTATCGTCCACTGGAAGGTTATATATATACATATATACACATACA
>NW_007589936.1:0-659 GCF_000523025.1 Cynoglossus semilaevis | reverse complement strand
ATGCATGATTGGAAAAGAAAAGTTCAGCCTTTTCATCATGGAAAATCTTACCTTCAGAAAACACAAATTCTCCTTTAACCATCCCGTCCCTTGACCAACAACATCTAGACCGACAGTAAGACCAACTGAACTTTTGCGCCAAGGAACTTTCTTAAGATATCATGTTCACAAAACAGGAAAGGGTGGACAAATGTCCCCACAGACCACCTCAAAATAAATTGCCTCTGCCCTTGGCGAAGAAAGTCTAAAGACGCAAGAAACGGTGATCTTAAAATACTACAGCACAGACCTTATTGTTCCAGGATTCTTATAGAATGCAGTTAGATACGAAGGATCACAGCAGCTAAAGATAGTGATGTTCTCAGATAAAGACCAGAGTCTATACAATGGCTCAGGTCAGACAGACTAAAGTTTACATCCAAGGGCAGCGAGCGCTATATGTCATCTGACGATGCACGCCATCTTCACTTTCTCAGCTGAACTATATCCTTTACTTGTAGTGGTTTTTTTATACTGATAATCTAGGAACCGCACTTGTGTTTAGAGACTGAACAAATCCAAACCACAATTCACACATCTTTGAACAGAAAACACCATCGCATAATCTCCTCTAGTATAAACCTACAAATGTCTGGCTTTATCATTACTTTTTTTTTTTT
>NW_007589935.1:0-659 GCF_000523025.1 Cynoglossus semilaevis | reverse complement strand
TAGAAATGTGTAAAATGATGTGAAATTAACTATGATATGTTATGTCACCACTAGATGTCACTAAAACACCTCTGCCCACCTCTCTGTGCACGTGTTGAACAGTGTTTACCTGCAGTTTTCTCTTGACCACATCCACGTCCTGAGTCCTTCAGGTGCCATGGTGACTCACCTGAAGAGGAGGAGGGTGGAGTCAGTCGATAATGTGGCTGAAGGGCAAGCCACAGAAGAGGAACACAGGACGAGGACAAGGAAAAGTTGCACATGTGTTTCTGTGGTTTTGAGGGTGGAGCAGAAGGAGGGTGTGGCTCGAAGACCTGCCACAGAGGGGCCAAGTGAACAGGAAGTGGGGTTGGTTTTACAGTTCACCATTAGAGCGGCTGTCATTGGTCCAGTGGTCAGCTGGGACCAGGATCCAAAGAACAGAGCAATGCTGGAGAACGAGTCAGAGCAGGAGAGAGAGGAGAAGGTGAGGGGAATGTCTGAGGAGCAGTTATTCCCCATCATGCACCTGTGACAAGTGTGTCTATTTATGCGTACGTACAGGTGGTCCTGGTGTTTTCAGGTGTGTCCACTAGGTGGTTCCCGCTCCTCCACTCAGGGTGTTTCTACAGACTTGTGGCAGCTAACAACAAGGTACGAACACTGATTGTTCAGATTCA
>NW_007589934.1:0-659 GCF_000523025.1 Cynoglossus semilaevis | reverse complement strand
GGAGCAGAGCCAGGACACGTGGCTCTGCGTCAGCTCGTGGTAGCACGTCTTGGTCGGTTCAAAGGTGCAAACGCCCGTCTTCTTGTTGCGGTCCGTTTTCTCGTACTCGATGCGGCAGTTGAACGATTTGGTGTCTTTGGTCTCCGGCAGCGCGGACTGTTGCGCCATCTCAAACTCCACGACCTTGGAGGGCGGCACCAGACTGACCGACACGTTGCCCAGGCCCGTGGAGTTGTGGCGGAAATACACGCTGAAGGTTCCGTTCCCGTGGTCCACGATCTTCCCCGTGATCAGCAGGTTGAGTTTCAAAGTCTTGATGTTGGAGTGGAAATCCCCCCACCCGAACATCTTTTTGAACTTCCCAGTCTTGACGATGGGCCTCCGTTTGGTTCGGGCCTGTGCTCCCTGAATGTCTGTGTGGTTTGATAACCAGTCCCACGAGTCCTCGCTGTTCTGCAAATACGTGATTTCCCTCACGCTGCTCCTGAGTCCAGGGGAACCCTTGGCAAACAGACGGAGGGGGTTGAGGATCCGTGGACTGGTCCCAGTGGGGGGGGCCTTCTGTTCATTGTTACCGTCTCCCCACTGCAGCAGCTCGGTGGCTCCTCCGTGCACCTTCCTGCCTGTGACCTTCAAAGACAACAGAACAAGAGCGAGAA
>NW_007589933.1:0-660 GCF_000523025.1 Cynoglossus semilaevis | reverse complement strand
ATGAGAATCATCCTTAACCTCCAGAAAATCAAAGTCACGTCTACAAACTCAACATATTCACAGTCTTTAAAATCCACACTTGAACCATATTTTAAAGTTCAGATGTATTCACTTTAAAACTGTTTTTTATTTACTGATGTATTTTGCTTCAAATGAACCCATTATTATTTCACGTATCACACCAAGGTTCCAGCGTCACCGCGGCTGAAACAGACACAGGTCTCACTCACCTCATCATAAACGCTCTCAATCTCGTTGAGGAGACTCTTGGACCGCAGGGCTTTCATGTCGTTCTGTTTGAAGTTGACTCCCTGGTGGTCCAGAGACTTCAGGTACGCCTTCTCGTACTGCTCCCTCCATATTTTATTAAACCCTTGTTGAGCCTCTCTCCACTCCTCCTCCTTGGCCTTCAATCTGTATGAAGTCAAACACGGTTTAAACCACAAAAAAGTACAGGTACAGGCAACGTGAACTCACGTTGATTTTGAAAAGTTTTCATAAGGTGCAAAACTTTTTAGAGAGACCCATGAACACACACTCTTTTTATCGAGGTTCTAGTTGGGTTTCTGCTAAAGCAATGTCGCAACGAGTGAACAGTCACATTCCTTTGGTGCAGTCACGGAAATAGTTGGCAAGAAACACTTAGTAGAAGAGAGAGAG
>NW_007589932.1:0-660 GCF_000523025.1 Cynoglossus semilaevis | reverse complement strand
TACCTGTGCACATCTCAGTTATTCATGCTGATTTCTCAGAGGACGACATCGACATAAACAAACTCATCATTCCACGTCGTTCTTCCAGCCCGTGCTCTCACTGTTCCTACGGCAAAATCTGTCACATCTAATTAGAATTCTAACACAACAACTGTGACCCCTAAGCCTCGTTCTAGTTTTTGTAATAGTTTATCTTGGCCCGTTGTGTAACAGAGACTAAACGTGTGCACATTTAAAACTCTTAATGTTTTTCTCAAACGCTGAGACCATAAACACGTACACAGCAGCGTTCACCAGGCAGGAAAACAAAGTAGTGACCTGATTCTTTCTGAGTTACTATCATCAGTAGTCACTTATGTAGTACTTTGTGTACTTAGGGCCCAGCGGGGGGTGTTCCTCCATGCTTCTTTGCAATTAGCCCCCCGTGATCGGAGGTGCACGTCAGCAACGTGCAACATCTGTGAAGTGGCTGTTTAATCAAGTCACGGCCTGTCAGTTTTAAAATATAGACCGTAATCCGGTAATTGTGATTGAGTGTTTCATTTTCCTCCGGGAAAATGTTTATCTTCTCATCTGTCATCTGGCCAAACTGTAAATTCCTTTCATAAAAGTGTCGATAAAAAAGGCACTAAAGGGAAGTTGACCAGGATTGAGTTTAAG
>NW_007589931.1:0-660 GCF_000523025.1 Cynoglossus semilaevis | reverse complement strand
GGGCACCAGGTCTTAGGTTTACAATAAAATCTCAATACTGTTTATTTTTTTCCTGTAGGACACAAACGAAAGGAGAAGGACTGCTCGGTCTGCCACACTATTTTTCTGAAAAGCCCTCAAACATCATCAGGATATGTGACATAAGATTTCTCACATGCATAACAGCCCACATACACACCCACCCACATGTACATGTAACACTTGTGCACACATACCACAGACAGTTAGGCTACAAACTGTTTTACCATGGTACAGATGGGAGGAGTAGGGGTGATCCTAAAGGAAGAATATGTAAGAAATGTGGTGGAGGAGAAACGAGAGTCAGACAGGTTGATGTGTGTGAAGGTAGAAATAGAAGGAGTGATGATTAATGTTGTTAGTGGTTATGCCCCACAGGTGGGCTGTGAGTTAGAAGAAAAGGAGAAGTTCTGGAAGGAGCTGGATTGGATGATAGAGAGTATCCCCAGGGGAGACAGAGTGGTGATTGGAGCAGACCTAAATGGCCATGTAGGGGAAGGGAACAGAGGAGATGAGGAAGTGATAGGTAGGTTTGGTGTTAGGGAGAGAAACTTTGAAGGACAGGCAGTGGTAGATTTTGCGAAGAGAATGGAAATGGATGTGGTAAAAAATCCTAAGCAAGATGGCGCTGCACGAGCAGCA
>NW_007589930.1:0-660 GCF_000523025.1 Cynoglossus semilaevis | reverse complement strand
AAAAAAAAGAAAAGCCTCAACAAACGCGTATTTTCTCTGTGCCTTTGTCTTTTTACAATACATGAGGGAAATGCACATGGACACGTGACATCATTTTTCCGTGACATTTCTCACAGTCTGCACCTGTCCAATGCCCAGGAGGCTTGTTCCTCTTTTCCTCCTCATCATTTACACCAGTGGGATCCTGTTCCATTTCTGTCTCCCTGCCAGTAGCTCCACTCCCGGCTCTGTCCTAAATGCATCCCGCTTCCCGTGTCCACCACCTTCCTCCCAACTTCACCCTGTCATATGCAACTGTAATCCATCCTTCTCTTACTCGTTTGAGGCTCCCCTCTCCTGCCTGTCATTTGTCTGTCTCTCTATGCCTCTGCTGCCCCACTTTTTCCCCTCAAACATTTCTATTTTTCGACCCGGCTTCGTTAACAGTTTTTCAGCATATTGACAGCGGTGTGAAGTTTACAGCAACTTACCTCACCTTAAAATAGAGGGTCACAACGGAGGAATTAATATTTTAGGGCTGTGCGTTTTAGCAAAGTAAACATGAAAATCATTTGAAAAATTTATTTTAAAATATAACCTCAACATCCCTGATGAGATCTGGTAAAACTATATTTGGCGTTTAGAATTCAAGATAAGTTCAGTGGTAAAAAGACCAAACAA
>NW_007589929.1:0-660 GCF_000523025.1 Cynoglossus semilaevis | reverse complement strand
TATTTACCTCTGCTGCGGACAAGCACGCAAGTGAAGGGAGTTAGCCCTTGGATATGCGCCTCACCTGTCATTTTGACGTCATCATGACATCATCAAGTAAAATCCTAACATGGATAAGACTACATTCCTACCTTTCCTGTTCTTTCTCTGCATTATACCACCTATTCTAGTCATCTTCCAGCACCCACTTAGTTAGCGTTAGCATTATACAGATATGGTGTAATGTCATCTTTTGGTCTTTATCTATGATAAATGGAAAGCCATCTATAATGGATTTTTTTTTTTTTTTAAACATGTGGCCATGAACTTTACCGGGCTTATTTTAATGAAAGATTCCTTGTTTTTTTTTTTCAGGAAATGTATGTATCACTGCGTTAGTCTATAAACAGAAGAGCCTATTGTACCTCTTGCACCATTGCTTGAGTATTATTAATTGTCATTAATGGATTGTTATACAGTATGATGTTGGTTTGGGTTTTTTTTTTTTTCATAAACATTCCTTTATACTAGAAGGTTAGAGACAACTCTTCTCTTTCACACACCTATTTATCTCCAAGTTTCTCGTCAGTTGAAATGAGTTAATTATTAGTAAATAGGGTTTGGCAGTCTAAAGAGAAAAACAAGACTAATAGTGCTATAGTATGGGAGCAAAGCAAAATT
>NW_007589928.1:0-660 GCF_000523025.1 Cynoglossus semilaevis | reverse complement strand
CTTTTAAATATGCATTGTGTGTTCATAGCCCAGTGAACAATACAGAGAAACACTCGGATAAACATGTTCTGGAGATAATTTGTGTTTAAAAATGACGACGGCGGAATTACGACAACTGGAATCATCTTTACTTAGGCACGACACTTCCGGGTGTTACACCACTCCCACCCCGCCGATTATCACTGCTGAGACTCTGTGGAACTGTGTGTGGGAGCCGCACGCTGTTGTCCGGGGACAAGTGTGTTTCGAGGTTGCAGTCATGACGGCAGCGACTGCGGGGAGCAGCAAGGGTGCGCACAACGATGGAGCCCCGCAGAGGAAGAAGAAGGGGCCCGGTGCCCTGGCGACGGCCTACCTGGTCATTTACAACGTTGTTATGACGGCGGGGTACGTTACGTACAAGCGTGTCGCCTTATGCTAACAGAATTTGTGTCTGTTTAGTATAATTATAATAATAATGATGATAAAGTTCTAAATAGCAAAATTATTCATTAGTATTAATATTACAATTAGGTACCTGTACATTTGAATTATAACTAAATGTGCTCATTCTTGTGTTACGGCTTATACGGATTAACGCTCACCCGTCGTCCGTCTGACCTGATGAACAAGACGACTGTCAGGGCCGCGGCCCCAGTCGGTTAATCGACTATTTAAAAT
>NW_007589927.1:0-660 GCF_000523025.1 Cynoglossus semilaevis | reverse complement strand
CTCCCCTCTCCTCGCCCTCTCTCGCTGCCTTCCTTCCTCTCGAGTCTCCCTCTGGCATCCCCCGTGGTGCTCAGTACTCTGCAGTCAGCCTTTTGCTGTCTAGCAAACGCCATTAAAACTCTAAGTACATCTTCTGTACTCAGCTGCGCTGCTGTCACCGCATTGCTGTAAAACTCCTGCTGTACGCAGGCACGGCGCTGCCGCGGCGGAGCAGCGTCACATGTCCATTAACTTTGGTCTTAATCAGACTCAGTTTGGGGAATGGTGTCATGTGGCAGCACGGAGTTTAACAACGAGGGCGGCGGTGATTAGAGCAGAATGTGTAATTGCGTGCGTGTCGTGCTGCGTGTCACCTCCCATGACTTTACGAGACTGGTTGCCCTCGCTCAGCGATTTTAGCGTTAGCTCCAGGCCTGTTTGCAAACTGTGTCTTGTGTCAGGGCCGTGGACAGCTCCACACTGACAGATATAGTCCCTCAGTTTTTGCTCCAGTGATTTCATAGAATAATTTATGATCCAGGAGTTGTGTTAAATCTTTTGAGGTTATTAAATTATGTTACTACATATACTGCATATATATAAATATTTTTTCACTAAACAGAAAATGGTAAGGTCACAATGACAAGGCAATACTGCACCATGACATACAAAACCATACTG
>NW_007589926.1:0-660 GCF_000523025.1 Cynoglossus semilaevis | reverse complement strand
TCTACAACAGAGAAATATTGCATAGACAAGAGTAAAGGGGGAAAAATAATAAAAAAATTGAGCCTTCTAGGAAAAAAAGGATTTGTCATGTTTTTCACGTTGCAGTTATCGAGGCACGACCTCAGCAATTCCGAGCTGTCAAAATTGTCCAGGAAGACATCGTTGCTTAAGGCCCTGATTGCCTCTAAAGTAGTGAATTACCCCGTAACGTGTCAGATAGCGGAAGCCCAGCAGGCACAGAGCCGGGGATTTCTGTAGTTTTGCTGTGGCGTCTAGGTTCAAATCTCACGGCTCTATGTTTAAATCGGTTTTAATTACTGCTGGAGTTTCTAACAGTTGAAGTGTATGTTAGCTGTTAGCTGCGTCTGGATCAACAGACTGTGTATTATACATAAGGAGGATATACTAACCATCTATGAGTGATATCACCTATCACCATCAATCCTAATGTCAATCAGATTACCACCTGTACAACTACGGGGGGGGGGCTCTGTGCCAAAAGGGGTACATACACCATAGTTTGAGACCCATTTGGGTTTTAGAAAGCTGAGGTCAAGTCAACAGTGTGTGGGTTAGGTCACTCTCCTGCGGTAGGGCTCGGCAGCTGCTGGGCCGGCAGGGGGGTTGTTTTGGGAGGGCACTGTCCAGAGCGGTTTTCTT
>NW_007589925.1:0-660 GCF_000523025.1 Cynoglossus semilaevis | reverse complement strand
TTTTTTCCTTGGATCTTAGTTCAGTTTTCCGTATGCGTGTGTGCAGTTAATCTGCCTTTTAAATGCAGCGTTAATTTGATGCGTGTAAGATGAGTTTGTTTTGCTTTGAAGAGCAGCCAGGAAGACCTCATCTTCCACACCGTCACGAGCAATTAGCAGCCAGACCACCTGGCTGAGTGGCTACAAAGCTTCCCACAGAGCTAGCTGCAGCCGTACGCGGTGAGTCTGGGAGAGTGTGTTTGCACACATGTCGCATTATTAGTGATGAAATGCAGACGGGAGAAAATGTCAGGAAGCAACGGCTACTCCTGCCATGTGTGATCGTGGATGCTGTGCAGACACATGTGGAAAAGGGGCTAAAAGAGGCAGCACGCCGGTCCATGCCAGTGTTGTGGTTCGGCCGCTGTCCCTTTGGTTCACTTCAGTGGAGCGCGATCGTTCCCGTTTAGGATACAAAACGCAGGA
This sequence comes from Cynoglossus semilaevis, assembly GCF_000523025.1. NCBI lineage: Eukaryota > Metazoa > Chordata > Actinopteri > Pleuronectiformes > Cynoglossidae > Cynoglossus > Cynoglossus semilaevis. The sequence continues at coordinate 195 of NW_007589925.1, read as the reverse complement.
CGTGGAGCAAATCCGTTCCCATCTGGGAGCAGGGTGGGAATAATGGTCGTAAAACAATTACTGACATGTTATTAGCCTTACGTGTCCAGTGGAGCTTTGTGGGTAAAAATACGAAGTAGGGCGTTAGCAGCTGTCCTGACCTAGCACAAAAATGCTAACATTTTATTTAGCTTTGATAAAAGTATAGTTGTGTAT
>NW_007589924.1:0-660 GCF_000523025.1 Cynoglossus semilaevis | reverse complement strand
AGCACCGCCACGTCGTTGTCAAAGACCGGTACGACTTCGAGGTCACAGGGTCCTTTGAACTCTTGACCTCCAGTGTTGATGTCGTGTTTTTTTTTTTTTTTTGGCAGCAGTCCCGTCCGCCAGCGTCACACCCGATGACGGAAACACGCCCATTCAGATTGGCTGCCTGGTGACCATCATCCTGCTGTTGGTCGTCATCATCTTCCTCATCCTGCTGTGCCAGTACGTCTGTAAGGTGCTGGAGAAGGTGAGTGTCGGGGTGTGGGAATTTACCCATCAGTTTGGGGGGGGCGGGATCACACTCCCAGGGCGGTACCGTTCACACTCACATTCACACCGGTGCTAACGTTACTCTACATTTATGGTTGCAAATTCCACAAAAAAATAAAAAAATAAAAAAAATTCCGTGGTTCTCAAAATGAGGGGCGATCCTCTTAGGCGGTACATTTGGTGCCTGTAACGTCTTCAAATTTTTTTCCCAAAGAAGGAACTCCATGATGAACTAAATTCACAGGAGCAATGAAATGAACCCGGGATCATCTCTAACCTTAGACTCTAACCTGATTGGCTGACAGCCAGAGGAGGCGTACCTAAACAGAACAGAACAGATAATCCGATCATCTGATGTTTATCGCTGTGCCGCTGACAGACAAAATTGTT
>NW_007589923.1:0-660 GCF_000523025.1 Cynoglossus semilaevis | reverse complement strand
GTGTCTGTGTCTGTGTCTGTGTTCCGTTCTCCTGCAGGAGTCAAACCGACCAGGATCAGCAGGTCGGCGTGGTTCCCTGTGAAAACGGGAATGTCCATTGGAACACGGAGGGTGTAGGCTTTATTCAGACGAACGCCGAAGTTCCTCTCTCCGCTCAGCAGCAGGAGGATGAAGACGCCGATGTGCATGAGGCCCACGCGGGCTGCACAAATCATATCATTATGAATTACACTGATTTGAATGATGTAAATATGGAACACATGGCGGGGGTTTGGACTCACACTGATCTGCTCTGGAATCATTAAGGTAGAAGAGAATGGGTACCAGGATGTCCAACACGTCGCTGCTCTTCAGGACAAAGAACAGGAATTTCTGAAACACAAGCACCTGGAGTTAGCATCTTATGATAGCTAAAGAATAGTTCAAGAAGAACTGCTAGAAGGTAGCCAGAGGGCTAATTAGCTAAAGAGAATACATGTCGATATCCAAAAGGATGCTAAATCCTATAAGCTAGCCCAACGCACAGCCTACCTCCGTTATCAAGATGCTAACATTCAGACAATTGATGAAAAAGACTGAACATTATCTCAGAAAATAGATCAAATGAACGATAACACACGTCACTGTAAAAACTGCAAAATGATAACAAAAATAACCTTA
>NW_007589922.1:0-660 GCF_000523025.1 Cynoglossus semilaevis | reverse complement strand
GTGAGGGATGTTACTAACACATCGGTTTGTTCCTTAGCAACAGGATATACTTTTCTGTGCATGTTTTGAGCGGCCTTAAAATCTCCAAAACACAAGGAAACACAAATGAAATAAACAGTTTCCAATGCTTCTCTTTACTTTATGTTGCAGAAAGAAAGAGTTCGATTCCACCTTTATTGGTTAAGATTTGGTTAAGAACGTGCTATTCTCTTAAAAAAGAATCATGATCCACCTTAAAAAGGTATGCCCCTATCACTCCGAGCACAAAGTTAACATTTCAGGTCTGAGAATATTGTTTTAAAAGGAAAAGTCTCTGAAACAAGCTTGACAGCAGACACTACTAACCTTAGGATGAAAAATCGGTAATGTTACTCGCAGCAAAAACCACAGCGGCTGCTCTTCTGTGCTTCTTTGAAAATTTGCCAGTAGGTTTGTTGTGTTTTTTTAAAAAAAAAAATCTTTAAAAGCAGTAAAGACAGATTGATAAACACAGGAATTGCCTGACGTGACCAACTGTGAAGGTTCATCAAGTAAGGATGAACTCAGGCGAGTGATGAGCAATACCAGAATTTTTGATTAGATATGACAGCAGTTAATTTTTCTGGCATATTTTTTCAATCCTAATATTGATAATCACATGACATGAATGGATCAGTTCAT
>NW_007589921.1:0-660 GCF_000523025.1 Cynoglossus semilaevis | reverse complement strand
GAGTCGCGGCTCATAAACGCGTGTCTGTTCCATTAAACGCAGCAGCTTTTACCGCCGTTTTTAATAACTCCATTTAACTGTTGCTAATTATGACTTTTTTTTCCCTCCGACGCCGTCGGTCGATTGACCGTAACCGACGGTAAACCATCGACGCGGAACCCGACGGAGGTCAAGGGGTCGAACTCACCATTCCCATGGCCGCCTTGTAGACAGGCGACAGCGACAGGTCGGCGCACTTCACCTCCCAGACCTGGACGGCGTCCAGCCACACGTCGGGCTCTGCTGATTGGTCGAAGCGGTAGTAGGCACGGGGTTTGGCCAAGATGTGGTCCTGTGGTAAAACAAAAGGGTCGGGAAGATTATAAGACTAAAAACACTGGTCGAGTCTTCATGAACATTTTTGGCTAACGTTTAGCTACCGCTAACACTCCTTAACTATTGCGATTTCTTGATTTTAGAACCAGTTAATATAGAACCTTAACTGTAATCTATGTAGCTCAAGAGTTAGCTACACTACATGTGCAGTCACAGATTAGCGAGTTAGCCACATTTTATGATTAACGCTAAGCTATCAATAGTCTTAGCGTTAAACTTCTGGCTAGTTTTTTAATGTTTATTCTTGCTTAATCCCTCATAGATTTGTACCTTGATTTTGAACCA
>NW_007589920.1:0-660 GCF_000523025.1 Cynoglossus semilaevis | reverse complement strand
ACTCTATCCTCAGTATGTTCCAAGGGGCAAGCAGTGAGTCGTCAGTACCGAATGCTCGCCAAGACTGGAGGCTACATCTGGGTGGAAACTCACGGAACCGTGATCTACAACAGTCGCAACTCCCAGCCCCAGTGCATTGTGTGCATTAACTATGTCCTCAGGTAAATCCGTCATCCATGCTACTGTTGTTTGTAAGCCACGCAGCGTAAAATAATGTAGATGTAAAATCAATAGCTCGTAGTAGGACTAAAAAAATCAGATCAGTACGTTGTGAGCTAGGACTTAATGCACGTTTTACTCTACTCTGATGACTTGTGACATGCTGTTTGTTTGTCTTTCTACAGCGACATTGAGGACAAGTCCACAATCTTCTCCCTGGAGCAGACAGAGTCTCTGTTTAAGCCGCAGCACATGAGCACCTTCTTCAATTCAGAAGGTGCAGGTGTGACAGAAGAGGCATCAGACGCCCTGTTCACCAAATTCAAAGAGGAGCCCGAGGACTTGGCCCAACTTGCCCCAACACCTGGGGACACGATCATCCCTCTTGACTTTGGTTTGTCACCTTCCTTTTACATACAGTGTATTGTAGTCAGTGTAAATCCTGCTGGATGTTTGTTGTTTGTTCACAGCTTTCGTTATTTTCCGGACTATAAGTAGCTC
>NW_007589919.1:0-660 GCF_000523025.1 Cynoglossus semilaevis | reverse complement strand
ATATTTATTTTCTTTTTTACATTTATTATTATTTGATTTTTTTAAAAATAATTTTGCGGTTTTATTAAGCATTTCTTAAAAATTTCACATGTATACTCGGTATATTATGATTCTCTTTTCTTTCTTTTTTTGGGGGGGGGGGTATATTTAAATTATATATTTTACAGTATACTTCATTTTATACATCATTTTACTACATAACCTACAGTGGGCGCTGTTGTGCAGTACGGTGGCCACATGTACAGTATTACTCCTACCTGATTTTAGCCTGAATCGGTGGTTCTTAAACTGCGGTATGTGTACAACTGGTGAATCTTTAGCTCCCTCTAGTGGTACACACGGGAATTGTTTCCCCCCATCTGTTGGTAGTTGTGTGTGGTCGTAAAATTGAATTTTTTGTAGTACTACTTTATTGTTTTACGTGTGCAGTTTTATTGAGGAACAGTACACACGTTACTTTAGGAATTTGAACTTCTACGAAAAATACTTAAAAAGTAAAAGTATTTTAAAGTATTTCTTATTTATTAACTTATATTACCAGCTGATTCCGATCATTATTTTTGTTATTTTTACTAAACAGCGGGGGGAAATATCATTTTGTAGTCTTTGCCTTTTTCTCTTTTTTGCACAGGGGGCGCTGTTGTTGTTGTTTGTGATTGG
>NW_007589918.1:0-660 GCF_000523025.1 Cynoglossus semilaevis | reverse complement strand
ACTTTTTATTCCCAGGCCCCACTGGAATCATAATGAATGCTTTTTATTTGACTTTATCTGCGGACTTTGAACCTCTTCTTTCCCTTGAGTTTCGCCGTCAGAGTGTGTCTCCCACAGACTAAATTTGGAGCTCTCCTCCAACAGTCCTCTCATTATCCCCCCTTTCCTGGAGCTAAGAGAGGACCATTGACATGGAAAAATCATCATTCCTCTCTCCACTCACACCTCTCCCTCCCTGCATATCAACAAGCACGGAGCCATCCAATAATACACATCATTTCCTAAGTATCAGAGGCAGCATATGTAAAAGTCAATGACCCCTCTGTCGGTGGAGGTCAACTGGACCCAAAAATAAAGCAGCATCTTAGTGTACATTCACGCCGACGCCAACAATTTCCATTTACAGTCTAAAACTTTATGGCCTTTTAAAACACAATAGAAATATTATTAAAATGCCTATATGTTATAGTTTATCACCATAGCAACACAGAACATCTCTACGGCAACTGGCCAGAGAAGACTTTTAACACAAGAGAAGTACACAGAATATCTGAGGTTAGGCGTTAGAAATTGTCGAAATACAGGTGTTTTATGTTGTAAGAATTTGAATTAAAGCCTTTCCACATATTTTTAGCTATTCTTTATAACTGTAAGTTAATT
>NW_007589917.1:0-660 GCF_000523025.1 Cynoglossus semilaevis | reverse complement strand
GTTCACATAAGGAGACACTGTTCAAACTTTATTTTACCCCTGTAAATTATATTTCATTTTGGATTTCCTTGGACGAACTGAGCACAAACTCAGGTTACCTTCAGGATATCTCTGGACTAACTTTAACTTTAAGTTTCTTAGATTTTGTCGGCTAACGTTGGTTTTTCTTTAAGTACTTTAACTATGTTAGTTTTAGCCACCTATTAATTATGTCTTTTCTTCCTACACCGTCTCCACCATGAACTGACGCTTTCACTTTTCTATAATAATCAGACACCGCAGCACCGTTAAGAGCTGAATAATTAACCTGCAGCTGAAAACACTGAAAGCTAGTGATTTGGGGAGTCATTAAAGATTGATCATCTATTGATGTTTCTGAGTGAAGAGAAGAAACATCTGGCAGAGAACCCTGGATGGATCAGTCCAACAAAGGCAGAACAAAAGCAGCAGAAAAGGTCGGCTTTTTCTAGCAGACATCCAAACACAAATAATGCGAAGTATGAATGGAGATTTTAAGATGTGCTTTTAGGCTCAAATTGTCAACAGGTAAATGCAGAAATAATTGAAAATATATGAATGGTAAGCCAGACTAAGATGACAGGAAAATGAAACAAAAATTAGATTTTAAGAAAAATAACTTAAAATGTATTTTCCTCACAG
>NW_007589916.1:0-660 GCF_000523025.1 Cynoglossus semilaevis | reverse complement strand
AGTACCATAAATGTGTTTTGTCACCACCGCTGCGTGACCCAGTTTTGCCTTTAGAGCTGTGAAAGGATTATTGGTGTGTATTCACACTTGTCATGTTCGGTTAGCTAACGACAACCCCTTGTTTTTTGACTGTTCCGATGTGTAATGTGTCATCACCTTGGTGATTAAAAAATGTTTGTTGTCATCTTCCAAGTGCTATAGGTTTTTTATATGTGTAGTTTACGCTACTAACAACATGAGAGCAATCTATAGAGGTATGAACATTACAAAATGTTGCTAATTATTTATTTCATCATTTATTTTCTTTTGAGTACCTTTTGAAGTCTGCCCCATTTTTGCTTTTTCCCTTGACACCTTTGCTGTTGTATCGTCTCTATGGCTTACTGTAGCTCTTTCCTCGGGTCTCTGCCTGCTGGGATGTTCCTGGAGTGGCTCACTTCGGGCATCCTGACCAGGACTCTGGTGACCAGTGTCACCAGGAAACAATACGTTGCTCAGAGTCTTTCATCAGGGCAAATGGAGAGAAGAAGAGGGTTCCCCAAGCTACATGTCGACGTTAGCCCCACTATATCTAGCCACAGCCTCACGACCTTTTCCAACCAGTGAGGTGACATTCCACTGTGACTGATTTAAAGCTCTAAAAATACTTTGAACCAACTT
>NW_007589915.1:0-660 GCF_000523025.1 Cynoglossus semilaevis | reverse complement strand
CACCCGAATTTGAAAAAGTGGCCCCGAAACTCGCTCACTGTCCCTCACTTTTTACCCAATTGGATATGGATTAAACTCATATCTAGGGCTTCCACTGTTATTCAACAAAGGTAATTATCAAAACAGTCTGTGTTTTAGCACAGGCCTTCACTACGTGTCCTGCTCACTGCACGCTGACGACAACAACATAATTATACTACTAGATCATCTTGGAAGGAGTGGCTGACCCTCCCACAGCCCACACTCTGACCACCAACGCTCGTGTTTTGGTAGCACAGTCCACTCCACTCCCAGACTGTTCCTAATTTTATCTGAGTCAGATGTCATGATCTGGTGCTGTGGTGGAGCGGGCTGAGAGCTGCGCCTGACATTAAAAACATTATACTTGAGTGAAATAAATTAAAATGAAGGCAGAGTGCTGTTCAGGTTCATAATGTAATATTCAGTGGTGCATTTTAGCTCTTCATGTAGTCAAAATATCTTTACAAATACTATGCAACATGAGTCTCTACCACTTTATGAGACTCCATAAAACTATATATGAACCTGGGGTTCACGGTTTCTGATCTGCTTCAGATTTTGGAGAGTCCCCTTTGTCCGACTTTGATTGACTCTGTCGGGCTAATCGGTTAGCAGGTGCCTGGACACAGCTCCTGACAG
>NW_007589914.1:0-661 GCF_000523025.1 Cynoglossus semilaevis | reverse complement strand
AAAAAAACACAGTAACTCAAGTCGCATGCCTGGAGGGACACACTGTTTGTGTCATTATTGTTAAACCTATGACTATTTTCCTTTAGCCTAGATGTTAAACCGAGCTTCGAACAGGATTTGTGCAGTTGATTTTTAAACCCACCATGTAAACTGATAAAAAATAATTCCGTTTTAGATCAGTGAAGTGAAGGCATTTTCTAACTCTACTACATACACATCTTAATCTACAAAGATTCTTCAGACCTGTGGGTCGAGGTCTTTACTGGGAAGATGTCCAAAATGGCTTAGTATCTGGCTCTTCATGTTGTCCTTCAGTGAGGTGAACCAGCTGTTGGCCTGCTCGTACACGGAGTCATGAAGCTTCAGAAGCTCGGTCAGAATTTCACCCTCAACCTGAAAACAAATGCTTGTTATTTCCTTTTAAATGCAGAACAATACGTCCAACTGGCAGGCTTTCAGAGACATGTGTTTCTTTGTTGGATTGTCAATATAATCCAGAGCCATGTTCTACTCTCCGCTCACTTTATTGTCCTCCAGATATTCAATCTTTGCTGTGTTGTAGCCATCTCTCTGGCCATGGCTGATGACCTTGAACCTGGACACACCAATGGTGTCGACAACGGATCGCCCATCAGGAAAAAACTTCACATCTCGCACCTGC
>NW_007589913.1:0-661 GCF_000523025.1 Cynoglossus semilaevis | reverse complement strand
CACAGGGTAAAAAAAATATCAACACAAGTGAATCTTTCATTTACACCTGATCATGCCTGGTTTTGTAAGAGTGGGGAAAAAAAATTAAGAGTGGGAAAAAAAATTAAATGAGCGACGATTAAATGAGCGACAGATGGACAGGTTCTGAGCAGGACTCAGAGGTAATTTTATAAAAGAAAAAAAGGTTATAAGGCTATAAAAAAGTATTTTTCATCCTGTTTCCCCTGCACTGGTAAGCTGAACAATGTTTAACCTAAAAAAAGATTGTGTAGTTGAAACATTGTTTAAAATTCTCTCCAAAACAGGTAATAATAATTAGGCTAAATCAACAGGCTACATTGCTAATTAGCATTAGCGTGACTCTTTGGTTAAGTCAGCCTTAATGGCTTCAGCAACTTTAAGATGTGTTAATTAGCTTGTCAGTGTGCTCTGCTAAATGACATGGTGTTTTGTTGGATAAAAGTGTTTGATGCTAATGCTATTTTTGAATCGTTACTGTGATAGTTACTTACATAACATGTTAACACTTTTAATCGCAAAGTTTTGGTACAGTGTTAACAGATTAACTATACATTACCACTCTTTTCTCCAGAACCAGAGACGGCCACGTTAGGTTTTGGAGGACTCCCAGGACAGTGCCAAGTTTGTGCCACCTGTGCCG
>NW_007589912.1:0-661 GCF_000523025.1 Cynoglossus semilaevis | reverse complement strand
TCTAGTGGGATTTGTATGTTTGCCTCTTGGTTCCACAATCTTTTTGATATTTTAATCATAAACCCCACAAATTTCTTCAGTAGGATATTTTTCCATATTTCACATTCACAAACGATATCAGTGATATAAAAAAATCACACTTGAAACATGTAATTCTATCATAAGTTCTATTTGTGTTTATTTTTGACTTTTATCTCACATTTTTCATCATTAGCCTTATAAAATAAAGTATTATAGTTTCCCTTTCTATTAGCTTCATATTTTTTATCCACAGAAATTGGCGAAGACAGTTGGGAATATTTCTTCTACCGTTAATTCACAAAACATGACTAACTCCTCATTCGCTGTTGTCTCTGAAAGAACCATATACACATCCGCTTCCGCCCTGCGCCATTTTGATGAAACAGCGAGTGGAAGGTCTTTCACCGAAGATTATTTTATGGAGTAATTTGAAGATTTATCCGACTCGGCTACTTTATGTCTTACCTAGAGGAAAGTTACCGTCGAAAGAAGATGAAACTCCATGTTTCGACCCCTGACTTGGATTTAACGGAACGGTACGACGGCGACACCTGTTAGCATTCTTAGCTTAGCTGTTGGTCTGTAGCGTAGCGAGTCAGCATTGACTCTAGCATACTTAGTCTTAGTCGTATAGTCGCAT
>NW_007589911.1:0-661 GCF_000523025.1 Cynoglossus semilaevis | reverse complement strand
AAGTTACTAATGTGGTACAAAAAAAAAAGGTGAAACAAGTGTGAGAGAGGAGGAGAACGTACAAAAACTAGGAGAAAATGGCGGAGAGGAAGGAAGTCGACAAAATCTGACAACACATAACAGCACAGAGAGAGACGAGTATTAGGAAAAATGGTTTAATATAGAAGACAGAAGCAAAAAACTGCATCACACAAGAACATACGTTTACAAAAATAATTCTGACTCGGCTTCAGCTACACAGTTAGTTCACACAGGAGGACAGAGAAAAATTGTGCTAACAGCTAAAAGCAAATCAAACCTTTAAATCAGTCAAACTGTTGGTCAAACTTATACATGAATCCACCGAAGGTGACTAAATATTTCTATTCCTTTCTTTTTCCATAATTGTCTAAAGTCTCGTAGACGACACAAATTCAGGAAAAAAAAATTTAAACTTTCCGCTGTTGTATCAGACAAACGAGCTACCACATTTTGTCGAGCAGACCAAATTTTGAAAATTAAAAGTTAACTTGCTGACATTCACCAGTATTTCACTGTAAAAATAGAGTTGAGAAAAGAAAAAAAAAAAAAACTGACTTTTTTAGAATAAAATGGGGATATTTTTTGAAAATTTTCAACATGATTCTCAGATTTAAAAAAAATCGTAATACATGTAAATTTG
>NW_007589910.1:0-661 GCF_000523025.1 Cynoglossus semilaevis | reverse complement strand
GTGTGTGTTTTCTTTTCTTTTTTTTTTCTCCACTCGTTGTTCTGGACCTCTGTGACCACAGTGAATCACAACCGGTTCCATCTGGCACAACAAACCCACCTGCAATAACAGTGACTGTTTGCTTGTATTTTTCCAGTAAAGCTGTACTGCACTCTCCGATTACAAAATACTTCACCCCGGAGCTCGTCTGTGTATCACCATCAGGACGGACAAATGTTGCCTTTCGTGTGAATTTCGAGACAAAGGTTTAGAAATCAGAGCTGAATTGTGGTTTAAAACAAACTCTGTTACCTGGAAGAAAAAAAAGAGAATAATTAGCGATGGTTGCCGGGACGAGAGGAAGGATGGAACAAACCTCCCCGTTCCTCTGTGTCTTTGACAGACCGTGTCACGGTTATAAATGTTCCCTGAGTGGCTCACCTTTGGTTCCCAGTGAATAAGTGATCAGGCTGACAGTGTGAGGGAGCGGAATACCTGCCTGTGGTGAAGGACTCTTCCTCCCACACGGAGAACTGGATGTATGGAAAACAGAGAAAGAGGGTGAGAGCGGGGGCAGGGCGCGGGGTGATGAAAGTTTATAGTGGAAGATGACAGGAAATGATGGAGTACCGTATCCTCCTGGAGTATGTGCATAAAAACCTGATTTCTCTGACTGTTTTCT
>NW_007589909.1:0-661 GCF_000523025.1 Cynoglossus semilaevis | reverse complement strand
TTTTTAAAATCCTTTCCCGATGACACTTGGGTATTTTATCTGTTACCATTTGACTTGAGGCCTGAGCTAACAAACCACTTTGATTTGGGACAACAGTGGAATATTAACAGACCTGGACAAAAAGGTCTAATAAGACAAAACCCATTTTTCAAACTGCTTCATTTGCGGACGACAAACAACAAGAGATTTTTCTTCCTCAGTTTTCGTTCTGTCTCTACAGAGGAGTTGGGTTTCTGCTGACTGGGCTTCATTTGTTCTGCTGGTATGAGTTTACATGAGGGCTGCTCAGTGCAGTCGCGTCCTTCTGCTACGGGCTGCCGAGGTCAGCTGGAGGTGGGGGAGACAAAAGGAGGCAGGTGGCAGGGGAGGTGAGGGGGGAGTGAGAGGAATAAATGACTGTCAAAAATAGGCAGAGAAGTAAAAAGATACTTCAGCCAGAAGGTTTCAAAACTAACAAAAGCAAGGTGGGGGGGTGGGGGGTGGAGGAGCACGGGGGAGAATATGATGCCCAGGTGCTGTCACAGCTTCACCACAGATCTACAGTCTACAGTCTGTCTGAGAAGAACACAGCCACACCGTGGGTTTTACATTTCAATGCAGAATATTGGTCCGTAAGGTAGATTATGAACACAAGGTGTGTGTCTGTGTGTGTGTGTATGTG
>NW_007589908.1:0-661 GCF_000523025.1 Cynoglossus semilaevis | reverse complement strand
AAATTTAGTGGGTGTGGCTTATATTCTAGTCTGCTTAATAGTCCGGAAATTACAGTAAACACAATTACTTTGTTATTTTGTTGTTTTTATGTTTTGACTCAGTTCTTGCTTCATCTGGTTGAAATGGTCAAATTGTATCTCTGATATTTTTTCATTCACTGCTTTGTGGACTCTAATTGGAACATTACAACAAGAAATTAAATATTTCCATGTGTGGTTTGTTGATTTCTGTGATCTGTCGTGTTCCTTGTGCAACATGAAGTTTCTTTGGAAAATAATGCATTAATTTCCCTTAGATAATGAATGTGTTTTTGTTTTTATTCTCATATCCAGGGCGACGGAGAGAAGTCACCCCGTCAGAGGAGACCTTCCAGCCCGAGCTCCAACAGCTCCTTGGGCGGCTATGGACGTTACACCCCATGCCGTTCCCCCGTTAACTACAGCCGACCAGGTATTGGACAATGTATATAATACATAATTTATTTTAGGAAGACATTATAAAGTCAACCATTTTCAAAAGCAGAATATGATTAACTTTCTTTTTGCTTATCAAAGTCTCTACAACTTCTTACTTCTTATAATGTTTTTCTGATAAAATAGTAACTTGGTTAAAGCAGGTCATTTCTTACTAGTCACAGTCATAAACATCACCATTTGGACA
>NW_007589907.1:0-661 GCF_000523025.1 Cynoglossus semilaevis | reverse complement strand
CAGAATTGCCAAAATACAGTCAAACTAAATGTGAAATTAAATTTTCTTGAACACATGTACTGTATAATGCTATGATATGAATATGTCAAAAGGCAATTAACGTTACCCATTATATGACGATAGCTAACATTTGACCAGCAAACATATATGAGCCAGATAACAGCCAAATCATTTCAAATGGATTCACATTCTAAAACACATTTCGTAGGAGGAATAAGAGTTTCATCCCTGCTGTGTATTTTTTTTATAAGCCATGAACAAAAAAGCCTTGGCCTCCTTTTTTTCCCACGCACTGCTGAGCAACGGTACTGCAGTATTTGCAAGTTAGGTAAGAACCTGAATGAGGCCAGACACAGGATAAAGTGGTCAAACCTCTTCAAAGTAAACAGAAAAAATAAAAGTCTTTTGTTGCAGCGCCAGCTGCAGTGAGATGATGCTTGTACGGCTCAGACAGGATCAGGAGGGGAAAATGTGGCTGAGCCTGTCTAAAGAAAACAGACCCTGTACAACAGGCTGGGGCAGAAGGGACCAGGGGATTTGACCGGTATTTCTGGACCCATTTGGTCCCAGATATGTGTATGACTGTTGGTGTGTCTCACGCCATTGTGTCTGCTGCAGGACTGTTACTGTTAATGACTGGTAATACTGCGCCATCGTCGAA
>NW_007589906.1:0-661 GCF_000523025.1 Cynoglossus semilaevis | reverse complement strand
CCTTACACGAAGGAGGTCCCAGATGATCCCCATACCTAATGGTGCCTTTAAGGGCAGGGCTAACACTGATAATTTCCCGTTTGGTGGGACTTCCATTTCTTTTTTTCCCGACCTGCAGTCACACTCTGAGTTTCATTATCTCCCTCTCAGTTCTTTTCCTGTTCTTTGGTAACTTCTCTCTACCTACAAGAGTGCCCTACTGTACTCTAGCAACCTTTGACCGTCTCCCACATCTCTCACCTCTCTGCACAGGATATAAGCCCCCTGTTGATGCCACTTCCATACAATATGTCACAGAGAACTAGCTGGAATTTCTTTAATACCAAACCTTCCAGCACCTCCTCGTTTAGTGGCAATACTTACTGTTTGTTCAGCATCTCGTTATTTGGCATTCTCACCTATCACTGCTCTCTCCAATTTTCCAACCTCTCAACACTTCGTCTTGCTTGCTGACATCAAACTCGTGGTAAATACACAGTGGCAACATCTAACAAGACGCCTCTGATATCGAGCGTCGAACTCATGATTCTGTCTGATGCTCTCTTTAGGTGACTGGTAGTCAAGACATCCAGTCACAGTGATGTTGTTTTAATTAAACACGTGTTTGATTATAAAAAATGTATTTCGTCCAAGTCATTTGGGGTAAAAAAAAAAAAAAAAA
>NW_007589905.1:0-661 GCF_000523025.1 Cynoglossus semilaevis | reverse complement strand
CAACATTTTAATTAAATTGCAGACTATCCTTTCAGGTGCAAACAGAGCCTGTTTACTGAAACAGTTACCTGGATGGAACATCAGTCCATCCTCCGCTTGTAAACTCCAGAGAGTAGTGTGTTACCTAAACAGACATAAGCCCCAGTTTGGGAAATCCAATATATGAATATTTGCAAGAGTTATTACCTGGGCTAACAAAAAACTGCACTTTGGCTCAGGTCTTTTACAGGCCTGGATATTTGACTAGCAAAGTGATAAATGGAAATTTAAATGGAGGAGAACAAACACAAATGAGTTTTACAGGTTTCCGACTTCAGAGGCTACACTGTTTGGGACGTCTTGGTTAATATTTGACAACCAAATAAAGCCTTTATCTCTGAGCGCCATAAAATACTGCAAGAAAGGATTGAAATTATTTCCCAGGGAACAACAACAAATGCGCTATGCTTGGTTTGGAACTAAATGGAAAAACATCCCGGTCTGTAAATCTATGAATGACAACATTTGGGGTATTTTAAGTATGTTAAGTACAGAAAGAACAACTTTTACAGCTGCTGGTGAGTTTTGATATGACATCACTGCAGCTGGGTTATAATCTAAAGCAAAAAATGTACTATAAAAAGTACAATAAATAAATACATTACAATACATTTGATTCACA
>NW_007589904.1:0-661 GCF_000523025.1 Cynoglossus semilaevis | reverse complement strand
TAACTTCTGATCCAAATGACAGAACATATGAACAGTTCTAATGAAAACTTGACTTCGCTTGTATGAGTTTAGGTGAAGTGAACTACAGCAATCCTATTCAGTATTTATTTTTTATTTTTTACCACATTTGTTTTGGAGGCATTTTAGGTGGAACCAGCAACAGTTTTCTAATGTTCCTGGAGGTCACCCACTGCTTTGTTCTCCATTAGTTCACATTATAGACACCCCCTAAACAAAAGTGATGAAACTGACACCCAGGTTCTGCCGACACCAGTCATTCACTGACCAAGTCTCAGTCACTGCTTTTCTAGCTTGGACTTTTTCACAACATTTTCTTGGACTCAGTTTTCTGCAAAAAGATGAAGCCACTGCTGAGAAGATTTTCTCCAGATGGCGCTGCTTTGTGGTATTATGTAAGATTATTTCTTGGTTCCATTATTTTGGCCTGGTCCCTTAATCTTCTGGCTGAAATACAGCCACAAACAATTCCAGAGCCTCTCTGATGTTTGGTTAAAGTTTCTCCAGGAGACCCAGTCTTAGTCTGGTCATTGTGTATTTTCATCTTTATTATACAGAACATTTTGATCAAGTTGATAAAAAACCTAAATGACCTGACCTGTCTATGGTTGAGTTGTCCAGTTACCCCCTGAAACCCTGAATG
>NW_007589903.1:0-661 GCF_000523025.1 Cynoglossus semilaevis | reverse complement strand
AAAACAACAACAAACAAACAGTATTTACAGAAGTGAAGAATAGATGATTTCCAAAGTCCGAAGGGCCAGCAAACAAAGGACTATGATGTCGCGTGAACCCATCTGCTAGACTATAAAAGTCATATGACATCACATTCATATAATCCAGGTACCTTAGGATGAAAAAAAACATTTGATTAATTTTTTCATGAATGGCTATTTAAAACTATTTAAAGAAAAGACACACACACACATATACTGTACATGTAAAAAAACAAGTTTCATTTACATGGAAATTTGTGGAATGTCGTAGCCTGCCATATTCCCCATGTATGAAGGCACTGCTGCGGTCAACAGTAACCTGGGCGTGCTGGTTCCTGCTACTTCAGCCTCAAAGGCTTGTAGTGTCTCCTGTACAACATGGGGACATACATCAGGTAACCCAATGGTACACCAAAATGACTACATTCATTCTGGACTGACAAAGTGGTCGCGTCATTGGCGACCACATCAGACCTGGCACAGCGCCGTGAATCGGTCTTTGTCGGCAACTGAAGGGAATTCCCAATCCAAGTTGATCCCATCAAAGTCATAATATCTCAGAAAACTGATGGTGGACTGGATGAATGTATCTCTGTTACCTGATGTTGCAGCCATGTTTGGGAATCTAGAAATGTGAATG
>NW_007589902.1:0-661 GCF_000523025.1 Cynoglossus semilaevis | reverse complement strand
TTTTACTACTGAGTAACAAGTAGCAAAGATGAGGCTTAAAAAATAGCCTACATTTACCTAAGAAGCTAAGATAGAGATGTTTTGCTCTGAGATAATCTCTTATTTGTAACCTTAGACAAGTCAAAAAAAGAAGTTAAAGACTAAATTTACCTGATGAAAATTGACCTTATTTAATCATCAAGGACTTAAAACGAAGAGAGAAATTAACGATTTTTCTGCCGGTGTTCTGGAGGTAAACTTGAATCTGTCCTTCTAGATGATTCTTCCTCCTTCCTGTATCAGTGTTTATCCCCTGGTTTTCAGACAGATCGTCTGCTGTTTGACTCCTTGGTCCAAGTATCCTGGAGCAGCTGATGTTTGTTTTCCTGCTGTGGTTAAAATGAGAGACGACAGTGAGTGGTAATGAGATGATCCCCACTGTCGTCCCATTCATTTTATATGGATGTCCAGATGCAAATTTTTGGTGCCGTTGGACTCTCGGGTTCATCAGACCATAAACATGTCAGACCAAGGAAAATATTTGGAGAGACGCATAACAGACCCACGAAGTTTGGAGGTTTACGTTGGACTGCAAGTGTGAAAAGGTCTTATTATTGTTCCACAAAGTTTTCCGAGGTGAAACTTTCTTTCCTGTTTTGTTTTGTTTTGTCTGTTTTTTTTT
>NW_007589901.1:0-661 GCF_000523025.1 Cynoglossus semilaevis | reverse complement strand
CACGTCACGTGACTGAACGTTCACCATATCACATGACGCGCCCTCTCCTCTCAAACCACGGTTTTATCGTTTGGTAAAAATATCCCCAGGAGTATCAATACCAGCTTTTTACACAATGAAAATGTATTTATGTTGTTGGTTCATGGTTCCAACATTTGGCTTATTGTCTTTTTATTCACCTGTAATAGATGTTTTGTGTTTTATAATTTTGAGCTTTATAATTTATTTCTTGTATCTTTTTATTGTGTGAAAGTTTTAGGCAACTGCAAACCTGTAGTTTACCACATTTTTTTCCACAAGTTTTTAGATAGTTTTAGTTTGAAGATTCTTTCTCTGCAACAATAACCTGTAGAAGGAACAGAATAGTTTTTAAAAATAAAAATAAAAAATCTAGGTTGTGGACTGTCAGCAGGGCCTTTGGTCTATCTGCCTGGGGACAGGGCCTCTTTTGGCTATGGGGGCAGCTCCACACCTGATAGCTTTCAAGGACGGGGGTAAATACTTTTGATGGACACCCAGCTAAAACTCTAGTGGATTATTCACAGATAGGAGTGTATTAAACACCACTGACTCTCTGTAAGACCATGTTTGAGCAGCAGTGGTTAGAGCTCTCGCCTTACAGGGGAAAAAAAGACCACCAATACATTAGTTTGATGCCTGG
>NW_007589900.1:0-661 GCF_000523025.1 Cynoglossus semilaevis | reverse complement strand
TTTTTTTTCTGTTCTGCCTCCTCTCTTTTCCACCTTTCCTCATCTTCACATTTTCCTTTTCTGGATTTACATCACGCTGCACTTGCCCTTCAGTCTCTCGGCACGGGACTGCTTCCCTGAACGCTTGCCGTCAATGTTGAGGCTCATGTTCCTCTTCTTGTCCAGGTTGAGAAGCTCCTGAAAGAGCTCAGTTACGTTGTGGTTGGTCTTGGCTGACGTCTCCATGAAGGCGCACTTCCACTGGTTGGCCTGAGCCTCTCCGTCCTTGGTGTCCACCTCCCGCTGGGTCTCGTCACTCTTGTTACCCACGAGCATGATGGGAATGGCCTCGACGTTGCCTTTAATGGCCAGAACCTGCAGTGGCAGAGAGACATCAAATCAATACTGTCGGCTTTCATCTCTATATTCACTGATGGTCCTGTAGACCGAGAGAGTCTATATTAGTGAACCAACACACAGACTCTCTTTAGTGTTTTTCTATTAAAATGACAATTAAACAAAGAGAATTTTAGTTAAAAACAATACTAGCTAATACTAAAAATGTTGTATAAAAAATAGACAATTTAATAAAAATACTTTCTTGTATCAAAAAATGTATGAATAAAACAGAATACAAAAAGTGGTTCAAGAATTTTGATCTCACTTTTCCTGATTTTTTTAA
>NW_007589899.1:0-661 GCF_000523025.1 Cynoglossus semilaevis | reverse complement strand
GATAGTTTGAAGTCAATATAAAGATGGAGTGTGTTTATAGACACACTCCATCATTATATTGACAAAAGGTTACAGAAGTGTTTCTCAACCTGTAGGTCGTGACACCACATAGGGACGCCTAGAATTCAAATAGGGCCATCTCTACTGTCTAGTAATTTGATTGAAAAAAGTATTTCATAAACTTAGTTCAAACAAAATACACCATTCATTGCGTGTTCACGATATTTAAGACAAACGGAGTGACGACCAGAAACTGGTTTTATTGTTATATCAGAAAGAACAATATGGTGTCATTCTGTATTGTGTATAAAAACATATGTAAAATATATCCTTAAAACTCAATATATCACCAGCCTTAATGACTGTATACTGCTATTAATATATAAAATGCTAACCCTAATGCTACCTTCATTCATCAAATACCTGTTGGGAATATTTAAGGTCTATGAAAATCCTCAAACTTTGGTCACACTATACTGGATAATTAAAACACAGGAAAAAGGTCAACACGAGGCCACAGACTAGAAGTACTGATGTGCGGTGCTGGGAGAAGGCAGTATTATTATCAGCAGTAACCACAGCAACGAAGCAAGGGAACAGTCAAGATAATATATGTTAGACACCATGACACTGAATGGGGAAAGGTATTAACAGGAGGTAG
>NW_007589898.1:0-662 GCF_000523025.1 Cynoglossus semilaevis | reverse complement strand
TTTTTGGGACATTTTGTTAAGTGGTGCACCATGGGATAATTCTAATGTAAAATATGTGCCATGCCTCAAAAATGTTCATGGCAAACACTGTTCTGTGGCCTTTTGAAATCCTGTGCCTCGACAGTAGTAGTACTGTAGCTCCAGAAAAAGTTTTGGCACCACTAGTCTAATCTAGTGATTTATGCCACTCTCCTTTGTTTGTTTTTCAATGTCTGATGCTTTCAAAACCTGTAGCACAATTAGGATTGTATCTCATGTGTCCTTTCCCTTTTTCAAAATAACTGTTTTCAAGGATGACTGTGCTTCATGTTGAAAATGATTGTTTCCCTTTAAGCACTGCGCTGTGCTGCGGGTCGCATTATCAGCATTTGTACTGACATTGAAATGTCAGCTAAAATGGGATTTTATCATTTCCATACAATGCAAGAGAAAACGCCACACACACTCCTTTGCTCCATTCACATTGTGTGGGTTTGAATTGGTGTTAGGTAAATCCTTTGCTGGGAGCTTTTATTATTCTTTGTGGAGAGATGTGCTATGAGTAAGAAGTCATATTTTAAGGGGGTGTCTGACATTCCGCAAGAATATAGGATTACAGCTCACTTACTTTTATAGCCCTCTGTTTTCCGTATCTGTCTCTCTCTCGCTCGCTCTCTTTCTCT
>NW_007589897.1:0-662 GCF_000523025.1 Cynoglossus semilaevis | reverse complement strand
ATTTTAGGTCACTACATTCTCACATGCAGCATAAAAACCTAGTTTATTTCTGCACTTGCAGTTGCTAATATGAACTGTGAGCCAGTGATCTTCTCTTCTTTGTGGAATGCATGCATTGCTAATTCCAGCTAAAACGGCCTTATATTTAAACCAACTGCACTGCACATCTGCTGAGTTCAGACAGTAAGGCCTGGTCAGCTGTGGCTTCAGGAAGAGGTTTTCTTTGCTGCTAGACTGGGCTTGACATGGCGTAAAACACTTAAATCTCCCCCATGAGCTCTTCCTCCCCACAGCTGAACCTACTTCACATCATTCTCCAGGCATGGGAAACCTGAGCACATGTTAAATGTATATCCTTACATTGTTCTGCATGGACATTTGTTAGAGTCAATCAATGTAAACAATAAACCCAGTCAGAAAAACACAATGAACAACTGTCATTGTCTTGCTATACACATGGACTCCATGGATTTGTTTATGTACGCAGTTGATGTCATGTACCACAGATTTGTTTTGCATTACATTTTCACTGAGGAACGTAGATTCTTCTTAAAATTACCTAGAAGTTTTGGTTGTAGTATAAATCTTTTGGGATAATAATAATATTAATAATAAAATAGCGAGAATAAGAAACTTTTAATCATTTCATTTCAAAATACTCT
>NW_007589896.1:0-662 GCF_000523025.1 Cynoglossus semilaevis | reverse complement strand
CACTCACTATTTACTTTCTTCATTTAATGATAACCTGGCAATATTTAAAAATTATGTCATGTCCTTATTGATAATTCAACAACCGATCAGCAGTAATGCTCGGTGCCGGCTGACCGGTCCGTGGTACGAAGAAGGTTGGGGACCGCTGCCTTAAAGTGTGTGTCACATGCAGGAGTGAAGGGAGGCGCCACACTCTTAATTTCACATGTGAGTCTCCTCAAACTGTACACGGTTGGTTATTCAATCACCGAGTTGTAACGAGTGTCATGTGTGCGACGTGGCTAGTCATTGACAGCACTGAGACAAATCAGAGTCACAAGTGTTAGCGTTAAGAGAAGAGCGCCTGCTACTGAGACAGTGAATGACAGGACAGAAGAGACAGAGTGTCTCAGACGACCGCATGTCGAGAAGGCTTGTTGGAAATGTCAAAAAGGTCAGACCTGGTTAGGAGGGAAGAAGACTAGCAGTACAATTTCTGTGTGCAGTGGCAGTTCTGTGATGGCATTGGGGGCAGATGGAAAAATATCTTCCTAACAACATTTGGAGGCTAATTTAAATATTTATGGCAATAAAATAAAATAAATTAACATTTAATTTAAACGCCTTTTTCAGTCACACTCCTGTCACTCTTGTGACACACTCCAGCCCAACAGGTGGCAATG
>NW_007589895.1:0-662 GCF_000523025.1 Cynoglossus semilaevis | reverse complement strand
TTTAGGAGAGAAGAGTACTTTTTGAAAATTCATTCATTATTTTCATTCATTCAGGTTCTCTGTGGTTTCTGTTACTCTATGAGGAAATCATACTGTAATATTTTCTTTAGATTTTAATCACACAATTACATGATAAAATGCATGTAAAACTGATCTTTTTAAATCTTTCAATTCCCCATATAATGACTCATAAAACGGCCAGGAATAGATCAGATGCCTGTGTGGGTCCACAGGGCTGGCACATGATCTTGTCAAAACACCTACGTGGTTCTTTTGGATACTTCCCTTGGCTACAGCAAAACTAAAATTTTCAAATATGTAAAAACCCTCCAGCGACCAGCCTTTGAACCAACCTTGGAAAAGGCCGTGACTATCCCATCTTCAACACAAAGAAGAAAGACTAAGGTTTCCTCATTGTTCCCGCCCATCTGACCTTTTGTTATGGACAAAGACCGAGCACCTCGTGGCGCTCCCCCACAGATTCACAGTTCCCTGAAGTACAGAGCCCCTATACACATGCTAACAGTAGGCAGCATGAATGCTAACAAGGACACAGATGCTAAATATCCCAACAATCAGTCAAACCAAGGGCTACAATCCAATATGCAAATCAAGCAGAACTGCACCACTGCGGCTGACGAAAACCTAAATGACTCACTGCT
>NW_007589894.1:0-662 GCF_000523025.1 Cynoglossus semilaevis | reverse complement strand
CAAATATATGTATGTAAATATATTTTACATACACAAAATATATTTTCATACATATATTTGTATTTGTATGTACATACATATATGTATTTAAATATAAAATATATTTACATGCATATTTGTATGTATATATGTACAAATATATGTATGTAACTATAAAAATATATTTGCGTACATATATTTCTAAGTATTTGTACATACATATATTTGCATTTATATATACATATATGTATTATATATGTTTGTATGTCTATATATGTTATATATATATAAATGTTTTCTTGGTCATTGGCGAATCATGTATTTCCTTATATTGTTAATATAACATCATAGATAGATGTCAAGTATCTATAATTTTAATTCATTTAATCTTAAAGTGAGGACTCGCTTTTGTGCCAATTTTTTTTTTCCCCTGTGCTTCCAGGCTCAGTGATTGAATTTAATTACAGTTCACAGGAGGCACTGCTGACCTTGGACCGTGACGTCATCGTGCTGGACTACAGTCTGCACTGGTGTGTAAGGGAGTGAGTTGTATCTTTGGTTCTTAATTAAAAAAAAAAAAAAAAAAACGAACACAACTGTTAAAAACTGCTCTTTTTATTTGTTTTAATATATTTTAAAAAAGAGTTGCATGTTACTATATATATAATATTATATATATATAT
>NW_007589893.1:0-662 GCF_000523025.1 Cynoglossus semilaevis | reverse complement strand
CTGTAACGTTTGTTAGATTTCACTTCTTCATCCTTCCATTTAATCTCTTTGAACCTCAAGAAACAAAAGGTGTAAAAATCCCACTCGACTGATGATGTCACTGGATTCACTTGATGGAAGGCATAATTGTTGAGAACATATGAAGACAGTGGAGACGACTGTCTTTTCAAAGACATTCCAATGTGAACTCCCTTTGTCATAATTTACGGCTGTTCTAAGACCAGAACCTGTGACATTATACAACGATTACAACACACAACCAGAAAATGATTACTTTCATGTCTGCGTCTTCTTGTTACTCTGTGTCTCTGAGTTGGCCTTCAGGTAAAACATCTAGTTCCTTCGTAAAGAACTTGACTTGCATATAAATCAGCCAGTGAGATTTGCATGGTGCTGATAATTTACCAATAAAACTTTATCTTCCTCCATAAAAACGCTACTGGTAAGAGGAGGAGACGCTTCTGTAAATCACGTCAGATCAACGACCCTCCGACCGGTGCAGGACCGAACAGTTCACCGGCACATGGCCTCGATGTGAAGCCAAGCCAGGATAATGCTGTTCATGCATCATTAACTATATCGCTGTGATGTCAAACAAGTGCAGGAAGCCGAGGCTGCCATAGGTCTGACAACAGGGTTTCTATCAAACTGTTGATTTTTTT
>NW_007589892.1:0-662 GCF_000523025.1 Cynoglossus semilaevis | reverse complement strand
GTAGAAGGTAGACATACAAAAAAAAAACGTTGGCAGCAAACACATCAAGGGGTTATTAGGGTTTATTTAGGTGGCTGCCACTGAAAGCTGAGAAAAAGTGTCTAAATCTCAGTCCACTCCAGGGTACTCGGCCAAGTCACCATTGACTATGTGTCAACTGACTCATAACAAGAAAAAAAAAAGGGAGCCTTTAATTAAGTGCTGCGGCTCTAGAATGGAACTGTGTTGTAATGAAGGTGCAGCCAAATATTAAAGCAAGCTCTCATCATTGTAGTCTTCTTTAGGCTTGGCTGGAAAAATTGCCTACAAGTAGAAAGACACATTTTTTCGAGGGTAAAGTGAAGAAGCATCTGATCATAAAGGAAAGTGTATAAGATACTCCGCAACAAGTGAGAATTTATGGATTTCTCAAACCATACGTTTTTTCTTCTCAGGAGTTCGACACAAGAGTTCTTGCAAAGCATGAAACATCCTGTAAAAACATTTTTGTTCTCAATTAAACAAACACATTTCTCGATCCCTGCAGATCAGGTATTAGCCTTTAGTGTTGGGTGGGGTTAACTGGTAGGAAAATTACAGAAACTCTCCGAGGTTGGAACAAAAACCGACGCACCTTTTAACTCAACGTACACAAAGTTGCACATGAATGACATGGCAGTTAA
>NW_007589891.1:0-662 GCF_000523025.1 Cynoglossus semilaevis | reverse complement strand
TTTTTTTTTTTTTCTTGGGTTGTAATTTCCTCTGAAGTGTTTGTGAAGTGTTTGTGAAATGTTCATCTCCCGCTCCACTTGCATTTAATTCGTGTAATTTTCCTGGCCGGTCTCGTGTACACAGCCATAAGTGTGGTCTGCTTGCCAGGCAGTTTTCAAAGAGTTTCCCGTGCTGGAGTGGGGCCCCGGTCTTGTCCAGACCAGCACAGAGGGACCTTTGTGTCTGCTACCCAACAACTCAGTGAGCCCTTAAAAGCGAGGAAAGATTAGGAGACGGCGACAGCCAATGGGCGAAATGTTAGGGTGTCAGTTTGAAAGCAGTGGTGTCAGCCTAACAGCCCCTTTAGTCCCTTTCAAGAACGGCGTAATTACAAGTTTGTCAGGCATTCCCTCCGAGTCTTTGTCTCAGCTTTGGAAACACTTGTACATTCTAACAGAGAACATTTATTTCCTTTCTGTGTGGAGCAGCGGGACAACTGTGACACACTGTCCTCTCTCTTCGGGACATCTTGGACAGCCGTCTCTTCTCTGGGAGACCCTCGTCTTGACAGCATCCCCAGCTGCATCTTCTGGCGATGACTCACGTCTGGTTCTTTTAGATTTTGATGTCATTGAGCGAATATTTATGAGTCAGATTTTTTAACAAGTCAGACTCCGGGATG
>NW_007589890.1:0-662 GCF_000523025.1 Cynoglossus semilaevis | reverse complement strand
CTCTCTCTCTCCTCAGGAGACTTTTCTACTCGACCAATTTCACCTTCTATCCAAACACCTCCTCTCATTTCACACCCTCCTGATGACCCCCCCCCCACCCGTCCTCCTCCACCCGCGGCACGTCTCCGGGCTCATCACTGTCCGTGGAGTGAATCGGCGAGGAGTCGTACCGAGAACTGGAAATACTGCTCTGTGGGAATCAGAAGTCTATTCCCAGGGTGTAGGAGGGGGAGGCTAAAACATACGTGATATCAACAAACCACAGTGTTTGTGTGTGAGACTTAACAGGTTCTGAGCTCAAAAAAAAAAAAAAAAGTCTTATTAAAATGCTAATGAGGAAAAAAAAATACACTGGATTCCCGCGCTGGTGGAGGCAGAAAAACATCTGAAGGAAGGATCCATTAAAGCAGCGGCGGTTCATGAGCCACGGGGTCGGCCCTCGGCTCAACACTCTCTTTAAAAGCCATTGCCGCTGACCCTCCGAGGATTTCTCCCGCGCTCACGACATCAGAGGGATTTAAGAATCACAGGCACTGAGGGAGGTGTATACAAAAATTTTTTTTAAAATCGATTTACTGAAATATTGCGATATTTCCTTTATTTCCTCCGATGTAGATGTAGATCCCTCTGCGTAGCGAAAAAGCTCGCGGGGTGCGGGGTGG
>NW_007589889.1:0-662 GCF_000523025.1 Cynoglossus semilaevis | reverse complement strand
ATTTATATTTATTTGTTCTGTTGGTTTTCTAGCTGTACATCACAGTGTTCATGTCAGGTGACCCTCGGTGCTGTTTTGCCGCCCTCTACTGGTTGTCAGAGACAGAGACCTGGGTGGAGCAGGACGTAGAAGCTCTCCACACAGTGACAATATCTAATGTTAAGATAAAGAAGAGTTTCTGTGGGAAAGGTCAGGGAGCTGCAGGAGCTGGAAATGCAGCGGAAGCTTAATTAGCTTAACGAACGCATTAAAGCTTTGGTTCGAATTAGCATAAACTAGCCTTGTTATTCTTTGGCTGAATAGCATTTACATCCTCACAGCTGTCTCTGATCCGGAGCTTTTTTTTTTCTTGTCCAGAGATGTTCATCTCTGGGAATACTCCATTTTATTTCCTAGGAAAAATGAGAAGCTCACAGCACTTAATCCAATCAGGAGCCAGAACCTCACACTGCTGCGTCCCCTGCACCTACAACCCAGCGGGCAAGCTGTTGGCAGAGACATGGCTGCCAGCAGGGACACCGGGAAAAACAGGTTTTAGCTTGCAGGGACACAACAGCTGCTGGTCGACCGCTGCCTCGTTCAGAAAGATGATGTCGCCTGCAGGTGGAGCTGAGTGGCGCTGTGATTGGTCGGAACATCAACATCCTGTCTGTGATGTCACA
>NW_007589888.1:0-662 GCF_000523025.1 Cynoglossus semilaevis | reverse complement strand
TATTACCATTCCTCAGACTTTGATACAAAAACCAGATTGACCATATATTATGTTAAATGTCGATGTTTAATTTTTTTAAAAAATGTTTAGATCCTTAAATAACAGTGATTCAGATAAAAGGGTTCAAGTTTAATGAACCCTGGGAATTTGAAAAATATATATATATATTTATGGTCTGAGTTTCGGCAAATAACTCTGAGGTCTAATGCACAATACATTCACCAAAATCAGTTATTTTCAGATTCATCACTGATTTTCACGGGTTTAAAAACTCACTTAAATCTGGAGGAAACTGGAGTGAAATTAAAAAAATACATTTGTACATCATCAGCTCAGTATCAGTCTCCTGGAGGTCAAAGGAACTGGAACTTTTCTGTCCTTTGTCAGTGCCTCTGGCGTGCTCACTGTCAATAACTCCGCCCACAAGATTAATTCTAGCTCCTTCTTCAGATACTACGGTGACATCTCCTCTCAGATGATCCACCGAGTCCTAAATCAGCTCCAAAACCGTCTGTAATAAACAACTGACCAAGCTCCCAAACACTGAATGTTGACAGGAAGTAGAAGCAGAAGTGAACGTTCTTGTGATGAGGCTGAGTCATCAAGATTATAGAATAGAAAAATATAGAAAATGTCTGTCTGACATTTGGACAGTAAATATA
>NW_007589887.1:0-662 GCF_000523025.1 Cynoglossus semilaevis | reverse complement strand
TGAAGATAGCAGTGAGTTTAATTTTCATCTGTAGTTTACAGTATATGATTTAACATACAGTAATAACCATGTTGCCAAAATCAAAATATGGTCTTAGGAAGATGGCCCTGTATCACAGTACTGACATGATGTCATGGCAGTATACTGAGAAGTTGTGGTCATCATGTGTATTTACAGTCCAACATATCAGTGCAGGCCGCTCTGAGGCTTTCACCTAAACTAATTATTTCCGCATATCCCTGGCTGAAAAACAAAGAAACCACATGACATTTGTTTCCCTCAGGATGAATTCCTGTTTTTCATCTTCCTGAATCTGTTCTGTGTCTTCCTCTTGAACGCCCACTTGCATGTGAACACTTGGCGTCACTCACGCAGCTGGTGCATGTCCTTCCAGGCCTTCCTGGTAGGACAGGCGGTGACGGTGATCACTGGACAAGGGTTTCCGGCTAACGTTGGACAAAGAATCTGCTGCCGATAAAAGACCTTGGTCGGATCCAGTGAATTCTGCAGAACCCTCAGATGTGCCTGGAGCGGAGGAAAAGTACATGAACAGGGTTGACAGACAGACAGAGACAAACAAATGTGTGTGTGATGACGATAAAATACCAAACTCAAACTCTAATTATGAATCCAAATACTACTTGGACTTCTGAAAGACTTTT
>NW_007589886.1:0-662 GCF_000523025.1 Cynoglossus semilaevis | reverse complement strand
CTTTTGAGATCTATTTTCAAATTTTCTTGGTAAAGTAAGTTGGTAGTATTCGTTGACAGTAATAACATCTGGTGTCTTACATGGAAACAATTCAACCCATTTTGTTAAAGCGTCTATGATTACCAAACAGCATTCATATCCTTTATCCTTATTCAATTGTATGAAATCCATGTGAATAACCTGAAATGGATATTCAGGAACTGGAAATTTCCCCCGTCTTGTTCGCACCTGGCCCTGTGCATTATTCTTGATGCAAATCAAACATTGCCTACAAAATTTTTCCCTACTGTTGACACATGGCACAGCCCATGTGTCATAACTGCAGCCCATTTGAATAATGACTTAGACTCCATTTGTCCCTATAAAATTGCCCTTTTCTAGTTTTGCTCCTTTAGAGGCTGTGAATTTAGATGTGGCGGTGAATTTATTACTGGGAAGCCTTCTACAGCCTGTGGTATTTGATTCTGCTCCATCTTTAACTGCACTTCTGTTGCAAGCTGAGTGCGTCGCACAGGAACATAATTATCATCATCTTTTTACCAATTCAGTGCAATTTTGGGTTTCTTTTTGTTAGCACCTTCTAGTCTTTTCTTTGCTTGTTCCAACCACTTTTTTTGCCATCATTTGTTCATCATTTTCCTCCTTCCTTCCCTTTACTCTCA
>NW_007589885.1:0-662 GCF_000523025.1 Cynoglossus semilaevis | reverse complement strand
AATAAAATAAGTGTTGTTTAAGTTGTTGATGATTTAAGAGGTTTATTATTTAGTAGAACTGACATGTAGCTTAGTGCTAACAGCTTGCAGCTATGGCGCTACTACTAAACAAAAATTGCATGTAAGTTTCTTTTGAAGTAGTTAAGTTTACAAAAATACTAACTATTCTCTACGTTGTGTCTACTTATTCTTCCTGGTTAGTTCACATTTTGATTCTAATTGGCGGTTCAGGTGTCTGCGTCTGTCAGCTAGCTTGGGGGAAAAAAATACCACACTGTCTGTCACTGTGTGTGTATGGATTTTTGCAGCTTTGACATTTCTATTTTTAGCGTATCAAACATAACAGTATTGCATGGTACTTGCATGGCAAAAAGAAAATACATTATATATTCACTAGCTAATCACACAGTCTTTCAGAGAGTCCATTTCCTGTCGGCTGCACGTGCAGCGAACCAATGCAAATGACAGCTCCTCTAAAAATCTCGCTGGCATCTTTGAGCCTCCAACAAAAGAACTGTCAAAGCACCTGGGACGGGTTTGTGTGTTTTTCAGACGAACACTGAAATGTGCGTATTACACACTGACGCGGTGCTTCAAACAGTATTGAATAGACTTTGGTGACAAGAATTACGCTTTGTTTGGGCAGTTGATCAAAAAAAAAA
>NW_007589884.1:0-662 GCF_000523025.1 Cynoglossus semilaevis | reverse complement strand
GCAGGAGGAGGAAGAAGAGGAGGAGGACGCTGCCTCCCTGGGGTCACAGCTGTCGGTGGTTCAGTCCTCCAAGCCTCGTCGTCGGCCTCATGTTCATCCACAACTTCACTGTCTCCATCGGTTTTCCAGTCTCTCAATATCCCGCTCTGAGGACAATCTTCTGCAGCGCCTACACAGTAAACTGCCTCTGACCAAGAGACTCTCACTCACCACTGAAGAGCAGGACGGGTCAGAACACAGAGACGTGAACGAGTCACCTCTGGCCCACAGTAAAAGCCTGTCAGAGCTGGAAGAACAGAACTGCAGCGAGCTTCTCTCCACTGAGCTGGACCAGTCTGACGACTGTCGCCGCATGAGTTTACCCTCAGACAAAGTGTGTGCCAGCCTGAAGAGAGCAGAGGCCAGGAACAGCCAACGGACGTCTGCTCAACCACGTGGGGGCAGTACGTCGCCAACCAACAGTTCTGATGGGGAAATTACACCATCAGCTGGTGTAGACAGGACAAAGAAGGTGACGACTGGCGAAGAATCAGGGGAAACATCGCCCAAGAAGAGGAAGTCTTCAGCCCAGCAGCACAAAAAGTTGACGTTAGCTCAGCTGTACAAGATACGCACCACTCTAGTCCTCAACTCTACACTCACTGCATCGTAAGTACTTTTTT
>NW_007589883.1:0-663 GCF_000523025.1 Cynoglossus semilaevis | reverse complement strand
GGACATCCCTCGTCAGTACATATCCTGTATGTGTAGCTGATCGTGTGACAACTTCCTCTTACCTGCTGTCGGGTAGAAATCCAACCAGTGTTGTTCCGATGACGAGCCAGGAGAGGCCGACGATGGCCATCGCGATCCTGCAGGAACAGGAAGTGCTCGTTAACTCTTTGTAACGATGACTATATAAAACCTGCGTCTCCTGCTCCGGTGTCTCTGACTGACCTGAGGGGGAACAGGACGCTGTATCGGACAAAAACGCCGATGCCCCAGACGACGGTTAGCCGCAGGCTAATGTAACGGAAGTTTTGGTTGGTGCGTGTCAGGAGGTTCCAGGAGGCTAGCTCCTCGGAGGAGAACCGCTGCGTCACCTGGTCGTCCACGATGCTCTCCAAACCCATCTTGTAGAAATAGAGGGCGTCGCTGAGAGAAAACTCCGCCCCCAACACTGTGTCGCCTCCAGAGCGGCGCTGTACCTCCATCATCTCCTCCTCCATGGAGCCGCCCCCCCGCTCAATGATGCCTGAACAACGGACACGGAGGTCAAACACACTGGACACTACATCAGTGACTGATTCTGGTCAAACTGGCAAACATCTAATCAGCCAATCACACGGCCCCAACAAGTGTCAAGAAGAAGAAACGTGTCTCAAACTGTGGCTGCTG
>NW_007589882.1:0-663 GCF_000523025.1 Cynoglossus semilaevis | reverse complement strand
GAGGAGGAGGAGGAAGAGGAGCGGAGGACAGGTGAGACAAAGGCTGACTTTGGTGAACTGGAGGAGAGAATGCGGTGGTTGGTGGAGGACAAAGAGAGAGAAATTCAAGATCTGAGTTTGGAAAACCAGAGAAACCTTG
Organism: Cynoglossus semilaevis; assembly: GCF_000523025.1. Classification (NCBI taxonomy): domain Eukaryota; kingdom Metazoa; phylum Chordata; class Actinopteri; order Pleuronectiformes; family Cynoglossidae; genus Cynoglossus; species Cynoglossus semilaevis. Next base: position 524 of record NW_007589882.1, on the reverse strand, counting down.
TGACATTAAACCAAAACAGAGAGGAAAGAGAGAAGCTGATGCTACAGTTGGAGCTGAGAGAGCGAGAGACAGAAGAACTGAAGGAGAGAATGGAGGAGCAGCAGGTGAAGCTGCTGGACCTGGAACGTACTGGTGTAGAAAAGGAACAAATGAGAAAGCAGATGGAGGAGGCTGTTAGAGGAGAAGCTGGGAGGTGGAAGAAGGAAGTAGAAAAACTGAGAGAGACTGTGGAAGTTTTAACAGCAGAGATGAATGAGACTAGTAGACGCTGTGATGCCGCTCTGAGCAGAAAAGAACAGGAACACGTCGGAGAGTTGAGAAGACTCCAGGAAGAAGTTCAGTTGGAAACAACAGAAGGCCTAAAACTGCAGCACCAGGAGGAGATGGTCAGAAAAATCAGTGAGCTGGAGAAACTGATGGAGAAAACACAGGTTCAACAGCAGAGGGAAACTGTGCAGAAACTGAAGGAAAAGGAAAAAGAACTGGACAGAGTCAAGAAGAAGCATGAAAATGAAACAAGTCGT
>NW_007589881.1:0-663 GCF_000523025.1 Cynoglossus semilaevis | reverse complement strand
ACACACACCTACATATACACACCAAACCAATACCAGTCACGCTGTTACAATTCTATGTCGCCTGCATAGCATGCCAAACCTATACCCAGACCATGTGGCAAAGCCGTCCCTGTCTGGCCCCACTCCCCTATTGCTCCCGCAGCTACAGAGCAGTGACCTTGGTTTCAAGTAGCTGTACTCTGTTAGAAAACCAACACCTCTCATGGGATGGTCTGACCTTGTTGTCTGACACACTGTAAGTCTGCACGCCCCTCTCTGTCTTATCCTGTTATTTTGTCTCACACACATTAACATTAACTGTATAAACAAGTCATTCTGCATTGACTTTACTGTTGGAAATCGGCACATTGTATTCTAGCAGAGCAGATCTTAGAGTAGATCTCGCTTGGTGTTTATATGCAAATTCAAAATAAATAGGGTGCAGCAGGTTCAGACATCAACCTAACCAGGTGTTTTTTCATCAGACAACCATCTCCCCTCCCAGTGAAAACACTCTTTTATGAAGGCTTTTTTGTAGCAGGACACACTGTTGTCCCCTCCCTTTATCTATCCAATTGCCTTTGATTCTTTGCAGCTGTTCAGCTGTGGAGTGCATGAATGGGTCCAGGCATGTATTCTGAGTATACTGCATATCCATTTCATCTACTATGGGGAATTTTTTTT
>NW_007589880.1:0-663 GCF_000523025.1 Cynoglossus semilaevis | reverse complement strand
TTTAACAAGTATTAAATTAAAGTAAAAGTCAAAAAGGAGGAGGTTACGAAGAAGGTAATCTCACAGCGTCTTCTCCCTCAGTTTTACATAACTCATGCAACACACTTACATTAACTGCCCCGCTCCTATAGCTACAGGAGAGATTCTATATGCTTCATAAATCCCCATCAGTGAAGCCAGAACTATAAAAGTACATTTAAAAGATGCCCATCACTTAAGGATGCCGTTAGCCGTGATGATCTGATTAAAATGATCTACAGAGGACGAAATGTCCGGAGAGCTCAAACAAAGGGTGAAAACTTTTAGAAGCGGAAGGTGAAGGACCAGTTTACAAGGTGGCTGATTGGCGACGAGTGGCCGAAAAGGAGGAGGACGAGGCCGGGAATTGAATAATAAAGACGAGTAGAGCAGGAGTATTAATTCTGATGAGTCCACTGTGAGCTGATGAGCCCTTGAAGATGAATAATGGTGGAGAATAAAAGGTCTGCCGTGAGTGGCACTGGTCGAGAACAAAGAGAGTTTCTGTGGCGCGAAGGTGGACGACGTCAACGGCCTTTTCATGCTGCGGGAATTAACAATCATTAACGCACAATTAATGACCCTAAAACCAAAAAGAAAAAAAAAAAAGTTATTTTCCTTCAATCTATATATATATATATATAT
>NW_007589879.1:0-663 GCF_000523025.1 Cynoglossus semilaevis | reverse complement strand
AAATACCTTCAATTCATTTAATTATCCCTGTTTTCTCTGAGCTGGTCACATCCATTTCACCATGTATGTGGCTGGACGGTCCACTCAGGTCAAAGGTCATGTATCAGCTCCATATGTGTCGTATCTCTGAGCAGCTTTCGGGCCTTTCGACGTATTCACCGTCTGAGTTCCTGTTGTGAAGCAGACAGAACTGAACGGAACGGTTCAGAAAACTGAGAACAATTTGACTCACATTTCTGCACAGCCCAGTATTGACACTGGCATCAAAGATGGATATGGAACATGAATAATGGCTCAGTCACATACAAATATCTGTTCACAGACGCTGCGGCGCTCAGGGCCTGGGGCGGTTGTAGCTGGAACGGTTTCTGTAAAACAATTCAGGACATGTGCTGCCTGTGAAATGCAATCAAAACATCTCAGCAGATCATTTATTCATTTTCAACAAATTTATACAAATTTTATAGATTTTCTGCCTTTTTCTCTGCGTGAGTTTTCAGACGGTTTCAAGTGAGGCAGCGGTAAAGTGACACAGTGACCACTAGGGGTCAGAATTACACAAAACATGAAGCACCTGCTACGTATGGCGACTTTAGAGAAAGTGAAGTGAGGCCAAAAAGTGCGGAATATGTAAATAAAACGGCACAAATAAAGTAATTATAA
>NW_007589878.1:0-663 GCF_000523025.1 Cynoglossus semilaevis | reverse complement strand
TACCTGTTTTTGGTTAGGAAAAGAAGACAGCAGGAAAGAAATGAGTTAGGAGATCTCTATACAAAGCAAAACATTTGAATTAAAAATGATTTTAAAATAATTCATTTGGTTTGACGTTAATGCTCTTGAGACTTTGTGACTCTTTCTTTAACAATCCCCAGAAACGCTACACAACAGCCGGCTCAGTGGAACTAAATCTTCAACATTGACCAGCAGTAAATTTATTTTTGCTCCAATCTGGAGCCAATCACAATGCGACCTACACCGCTTCCTGTGAGCAACCTTATCCTCTGAGGTGCTGAAGCGCGGCCTTGTACTGGATGTGTCTCTGACAGCTGAGACTCATTGTTCAGGTGGGAAGCGTTCAGCTGTTTTAAACATTAACAGTCGTCCATTCATTGTCAGGCAGATCGTCGTGTGGCTGCAGAGTCCGAGAGACCGGCGGTGGAGAACAGGGCCAAGGCAGGATCCACATTCCTCCTCTCTATTCATGCCGCACCGGGTCTGGGATCTCATGACCCTCCTCGAAGTACTTCCTACGTCCTACAGTGTGATGTATGTTTTTCCACATCAGCTTCACTTTGATCAGAATCTTTTTAGACACAATGAGGTGAGAACTATGTTTTGGTCCTCAATGCTGTTCTATTCCTCCTCATTATTCTT
>NW_007589877.1:0-663 GCF_000523025.1 Cynoglossus semilaevis | reverse complement strand
GCTACCTTTGCTAGAGTTGTCTAATGAGAAATCAATGACGGATTTTATACGGAAACATTTAAAGCACATTTCATATGTTTGGTACATGTGTGTACATTAGTCCAAGGTGATTGTGTAAATGCAGAATGTTGTGTGTTAACATCCCATTCAATATTTAAGATACAAGAATAATTTGACTGTTAATCTCCTCAAACACAGAACCTGACTTCCAATCAGATGATAACTTTATAAAACACACAAATCCTTTTTTTTAAAAAAATGTATGTAACAGTGTTACATTTTATTCTTTACTTTTTACAGTTTATGTAACACATCGAATTTAAGAAATCAGGCTAAAGTATTTTAATTGGAAACATAAAATTTCCTCTGCCTAAACCAGCTCCTTGTGGTGCATTAATATAAAACTATGTTTCAGGCATCGTAACGCCTGTGAAACGTTTTACCTTTGCAGAGTTGCCAGTCGACCGAGCTCAGTTTATACAAACATTCAACTTTTACACTAACCTGGTAACAAACAACTATGTTAAAGAGAATGCTAACATACAGTGAACTGTTGTGGGAAGAAGGAGAAACTGCACTTGGGTTCTCAGCACTCTACAATCTACAAATCTGCTGAGGTCTAGAGTCTGTGAGAGTCAGTCATTAACAAACATTTTTGTTAAT
>NW_007589876.1:0-663 GCF_000523025.1 Cynoglossus semilaevis | reverse complement strand
AATCTCTGCCACAAGAAAAAATACTGCCTGATTTTACTGAGGTAAAACTAAAGCACATTTCTTCTCTTATAAAATTGATCACCGTCACCTTTGTGACAGCGTTTGATGCAATATGGCAGTAAGACTATTATGGCTTTGTACCTTGGAACACAAGCCAACTTTTTTTTTAAATATATTTTTTTTAAAAACAAATCCATAAATCCAGAGCCCTGCGTAGTAACATTTCCCTCGGTGCTCGTTTGTCATCTTCAAAAGCAGTTAAATAGATAAAAAGAAAGTGAGCGAAACACGGATGCGTCTCAGATAAGGAGTCGCAACAGTGGCCTCGATGTAAAACTTTATCTGGAGGACGTCAAATGTGCAAATCACAAACATTACGAGCTAATGATCAGAGCCGTGAAACGTAGCGCCACGATTAAAACAATTCCCTTTCCTCCTGCGTTTGTTTTTCTCGGGCCAAACTACGGCGCACGTATCAAGGGAGGTGTCAAATAAATCACTGACTTGTGCGCGCGCAATTAGACACTCCGAAGCTACCAACGTAATTAAATACGGTGGGAGATCATAAACGGCTGAATGAAAAGTTTAATGAGCTCCGTGGGGGGAGGCTGTGCGTGGGGGCTGCGGCGCCAAACTACAGAATTAAAACAAGAAGAGTTAGAA
>NW_007589875.1:0-663 GCF_000523025.1 Cynoglossus semilaevis | reverse complement strand
TAGATGAATTAATAGTAAAAAAAAATCATCTCATTATTAGGCTACAAAAGAACCTTTTAGCCTATGTGTTTATTTACTGTTTATTTCATTCTGTTCAATACCTGCCCACAGCCACTGGGAAATGCGCTGACTAAGGACTAACAGTCGACTCCAGTGTTGCTGTTCTCGTTGCTGTCGTCAGGATCTAAGCGCCCTCGTCAATGTGGGCAGGATTTTAACACAACAAAAAGCAACCTTCAGCTCTCGGTCTCCCTGTAATGAAATCTCCGTAAACTGATCCAGAGTCGGCGGGCCGCTGACTCACCCTCCGGAGAGGTTTTTGGGTGAGTTTACACAACAGTAACATGTTGTTCTGTTGCCACAACAGTGGTGAAGATTTGTCACGACGGCCAACCTCGTAAATCAATCTGATGGAACAGGCTGTGTGAAGTGATAGAAAATGCTCTCGATGCTCCTTCGACGAAGTGCCTTGACCCAAGTGAATAACCTCAACTTAATATCCTGTCTGTTATCAATGAGATTAGCCGCGCTAACAACAGGAAATGAGCTCTCTCGAGGATTGACCAACAGTCGTTTACAGTGACCCGTGACTCACTGATAAGTCATGGGAGTCATGAGTGTATGTGACAAGCATTTAGAATCACTCATGTTAGTAACAGGCGG
>NW_007589874.1:0-663 GCF_000523025.1 Cynoglossus semilaevis | reverse complement strand
ACTCTGATACTAACAGAATAAAGTCTTGAAGAGTTTTCTGTACGAAAAAGGACCGTTTGGGACCGCTGGCTAATAGAATCCATTGCACATCACTACGTCCATTACTGACAATTTCAACAAAGAACCAAAACCAACATCAGTGAAACCGATCAACTGATCTTTGTGCTGTAATTTAATTGCTACATGTGTCTGTTGGAGCTGTAAAATATCAGCTTTTTGTCCCTTTTAAATCATCCTCACATGATTAGTAACATTTTTCTGTGGCTAAGACTAACAAGCTTTTCCGCGAGCCTCAATAATGGGAATAGCGTTTTATTTATTTATTTATTTTTTCTTGTTAATGTAATTAAGCTCAAAAGCATTTCTTTGTCTCCGTGCATGATCTGTTGGGCGTCCCTCTCTAAGTGTGGTTACGGGATAATCAGCCCAGAGCGGTTGATGGGATCATCTCTGGAGTGGAGTGATTGAAGTAAGAGGAGGAGGGGAGTAAAGGGCACGAAGAAAGAGGAGGCGGTCTGCTGTTTTAGGATTTATAGCATAAATTCAGGGATGGTTTTCTCCTCTATTTCCATATTACTGCTTAGTACTGCTATCTCTCAGATTTTGCTTCACACGAACACACATTTGCAAAGTTATCAATTAATACCGCTATCGGAAAATACT
>NW_007589873.1:0-663 GCF_000523025.1 Cynoglossus semilaevis | reverse complement strand
TCATAACAAATTAGCATTATGTGATGGTTTTTAAATGTGTTTACAGTTAGCTACTCTCTTTGCTGGTTTCAGTTATTCTCCATCAGAGCACCCAAATTAAATATTATTGTGGCTGAAGCTTTGAAGCCGACTGGATTCAAACTAATGTTCGATTCCAGAAAAGAGTGTTACGATTGTAAATTTTGGATGGACAAATGGTTTGATAGATGACTGAAATTTTTTGTTATATTTCTTTTTCCCAGTGTCCAAAAACAATGTCATAAACACAAGTGGAGAACTTTGGTATTCTCCCATACTTTCACCATGCAACCATAGTCCTTATTGTCACAAGCAGCATCTAAGTTGGACAATTACTTTGACATACTCTAAAAAGATAACGTTGTGCTATTTATTTATTTTTTATTTTTTAGATGTTATTCATACGTTGGATTGGTTGGTGGTCCACAAGAACTCTCCATCGGCACAAACTGTGACGAAATTTCTCTTGTGGAGCATGAGTTTCTCCACGCGCTCGGCTTCTTTCATGAACACACCAGATTTGACAGAGATGACTATGTGACCATTCACTTAGAGAACATTTTAGCAGGTTATTTTAATTAGTAATTTGTTTATTTATATAAACTCACATTTCATAACATCTTCTATCTATCTATCTATCCATCT
>NW_007589872.1:0-663 GCF_000523025.1 Cynoglossus semilaevis | reverse complement strand
ATTATTGTTGTTGTTGTTATTGTTATACTGTATTATTATATATAATTAGCAGTACATATACATTTTTGTCTGGTGTTGTGCTGTGGCTCCAAAAAAGGTTTGGAAACATTAGCTTCGACTAAGCCATTTTATGCTTATAGATTAGTTTATTATCATCATTGAGATTGACGATGGAAGAAAAAATTATATTTTTACATTACAGCTCAGTAATCCCTTAAAATAGCCAGTAACCAGGACAGGTCTTATCTTTTAATATGTTTGCAGAAATTAGACTGACTGACACATAAGCACAAACACAGACTATAAACTATGGGAGATTAACCACCATGTAGGCCAAGAGATTTACTCTTTTTTTTAAAGCTATCTTCTTCATTGCAAATATCTGTGTTCATTAAATCGCTTAATGTCTGTTTTGGAATTGTGTTTACTTTATTGAATGAAGCAGAAAATATTGTGGCGCCTTAAAGGTACATACAGTTTTTCTTTCTTGCAGGTTCACTTTTAGGTCACATTTGTTCAATATCAATAGTTGTCCTTCAAAATGCTGTTCCCTCATGTTCCCACTGGTGTTCAGATGAACAAGCAGCTGTTTTTATTTTTTATTCCTTCTCGTTACTGTGGGATTTGACATGTTTTCTCATTTAGAACATGTCATTTCTGTAA
>NW_007589871.1:0-663 GCF_000523025.1 Cynoglossus semilaevis | reverse complement strand
TTGTTTCAAATTCTGTTTTAAAAAACAAAGCAGTAGCATTAAATTGATGGCTTTGAACTGTTTACATATCAGTCCCAGACACTGAAGCGACAGAGAAATTTGACAAAACACGAAATCCCTTCAGGAGGTTCACAGAAGACAAAGCTGGCCTACAGAGGTCACCATAAATCTATCACAAAGGAAGAAGAGGCTGCAGCTAGAAGACGCTTTAAATCTTATTTTTTAAGAGAGCAGATAAAAGCCATGAAGTTCCAGAAGCACTTTTCTCTAAGGGTTTAAAAAAAAAACTCGCTCGTAAATAATAAATCTTAACATTTTCTTTGAACAACGATAAACTTCGATGTCTACCTCTCAAAACAATGAGGGGGTAAAATCATTGTGCACTTGTAAAAGACTCCAGTCCTCCCCAGGCTAACAATAGTGGTCATCAGTCAGAAATCGGTCCAGACAACAAAGGGAGCTTTAGATTTGGTAAAGATTACATACAAATTAATGACTCACCGAGTCAAAAGTCTCAGCAATCAAGACTTCAGCCAGGACAAACCAAATATGCCCTCCGTTTACCTCAGGTCTTTCTTATGAAAGACTTAGCTTAGAGCAGAGATTTAATAATAATAATACAGATACGCTGCGACATGCTGCCCCCTGCAGGCGCCAGGTATG
>NW_007589870.1:0-663 GCF_000523025.1 Cynoglossus semilaevis | reverse complement strand
AAATCTCACTCCAATATTTGATCAGTTTCTGAGATTATTCAGACGTTTCATAAGATTTCTTCCAACTGTGCCGCTTTAGGACAAAACGATACAAATATTCCCATGGATAGTGTCACACATGTGCAACCCGTACTCTATTAAACTAAGATGTCAAGCTTTTTAAAACATGTTTTCCCATCTCTGTTGCTGGGCTCCTGCATCTTGACTAACATTTGATGTGTCAATTTAAATCTCAAACTCTGTGAGAATGAATTTCTTTTCATCTCAAGGAGTTCATCTCTGCACTTGAGGTTTGTGTTCTTTATCATATACATTTGATTGTGCTGCTGTCCTATGTGAAAGACAGAAAACTCTCCAGTGCTTTTCCCGATGTTTTCGTTGTTCCACTGGACCTCGCTGTTGATTTTTGTCGTTGTTCTCTCTCTCAGACAGGCCCTGACAGGAGCATACTTTCATTTTGTTGGCTTTTTACATAAGATGAGTTGAAGCTTTTGGTGACCGCATAACTCACCAATCAAGCAGCGCTCTGCCTGTAGGAGACTCAGACTACAGCTTCATGTCCTAACATATCCCAGAAGCCTCACTGGCAGGAGAGAAAAGAATCACTTCCTGGCAGGTGCAGTGTGGGAAGCCACACCGCCTGCTTTTTTTTTTTTTTTTTTT
>NW_007589869.1:0-663 GCF_000523025.1 Cynoglossus semilaevis | reverse complement strand
AACCTCGAGATATGAGCGTCCCGACACACCGAGATACCAAGTATTCTGAGATACGATCCAGCCTTCGAGACAGCCTTCGAGGAAATTTCTGCTTCGAGATGCGAGTAAAGATTTGAGATACGAGCACGCTTACTTGTTCGCTCGTTCACTTTACGCGTTCGTCCACTTCCGTACTCATCTCTCGCGAGTCCTCTGTGTTGTGTTTGCGTCATCTACCTGATTTTCTCTCTCTTTTTTTGTGCATTATTCTTCAATGAGTCCTAAGAAAGTGAGTGGTAAGGATGGTAGTGAGAAGAAGAAACGCAGGATGACCATGGAAATAAAGCATGAAATTGTCAATAAAGCGTGGTGCCCGCTAAAGAATCCCTTATATACTATAATGTTTTTGTGTTTATGTCCCTATAGCAATTAAAAACATGTCTTTTTCCATTGTTATTAGCACTAATAAGGGAGTTTTTTAGAGGGCCGGAACTGAGTTTTCTCTTATTTCATATGGGAAAAAATTATTTTTTTTTCGAGCTCGCTCATAGTACAGATTATGCTTTTACCTCGAGGTTCTGCTGTATTTTGTCTTTCAGCAGTGGTCACCAAAATGTTGCCTGCAGGCAGATGGAAGCTGTAGTTTTTTCCACAGCTGAGCGAGTAGAAAAAAAAAAAAAAAAA
>NW_007589868.1:0-663 GCF_000523025.1 Cynoglossus semilaevis | reverse complement strand
TACTTTCCTATATGCACAGATACATTTTCTTATTTATATTTACTACACTTGAAATAAATACATAAATAAATTCAGTAACTTACACCTACAGTAGCAGCTGTGAATGTCAATGATTCACTCCAGGAAAACAACTTCTTTTTTTCTTCAATGTTTCTGCCTTATCGTAAATTATCCACCAAAAATGTCTAGTGGATTTCTTCATCAACGATATCCCTTAGGGCTGTGGTGTTTAAGTAGTTGGTTGTAGTTTAATAACAGACAACTAAAGAACATAGTCCCAAAAAAGGTAGCAATTAAAATCACTCACACCTCTAAAATCCCCACAGAACTTTATTATTTTTCTTTAAAGATTAACCTAGAAAATGATAATAAATAATATATTTACAGATGATTAATTAGCTAAAAACACACTAGCAATAGATACTACAGAAAAATACAGCAACCATATTTAACAATATTAAATTAATTATTATAAAAACTAAATTGCTATCCGTTACTTTCTCTCAAGGGGGTTTATTAGAGTTTCTGTTCCGTCTTCTCTGACCTCTGGCATCAATAAGGTGATGTTGTTGGAAACAGGATTGTCAGAAAAAAGAACATTTGGTCCAAGAGAGACCAAGTTGCCCTTCTGTTTGCAGATGCGGCCAAAGTAAAAAAAAAAAA
>NW_007589867.1:0-664 GCF_000523025.1 Cynoglossus semilaevis | reverse complement strand
AATTGGATTTAATCTGTGAAACATGTCGGTCCATCTATGAATGAATGTGGTCAAATATTTTTTACAGTGTTTACTGTGTTTTTCTTCTAAAAAAAACTGTAACTTTGTAATACATTAATGAACTCTTCAACGTTCTGATTAATATATTTTAAAAAACATTTTTGTTTGTATTATATGTTTATATAATATATTATAGTCAAATCAATTTATGCCAAAGTTATTTTAGTCAATTTTTTTGGTAAATCACTAATTTTCCAATAATCCAGTTACATTTGTATAATGTAAAATTACTGTGATTTTTTATTTACTTTTATTGACTCTAGGCATGTTATATACTATACTATTATTAATTAATACAATTGAATTTTTTAAATTCTGGTTTAATTTCTGGTAATTTAACTTTCTACAATTTTTTTTTGTTTGTTTTCATTCAACTGCTGCTGCGTCGTATGTAATTTTCTGATTTTGCAACTTAATTATAATTAATTATAATTAATGAAAGATGTTCAAAAAAGCACATTACAAAAATCCTGTACGTAGATACACACACACACACACACACACACAGACTCACACTCCCTCCTGACCTCGTGCCCTCCCTTCACTCCATCTCCTGACCCTCCACTGGTGACCTGACACATGGCAACAGGGAGGTTTGGCGTCT
>NW_007589866.1:0-664 GCF_000523025.1 Cynoglossus semilaevis | reverse complement strand
TGGGAACACAAACTAAATTGGCCTATAAATAGCCCATTTTTCGAGTAGGTACGCACTTACGACCATACCACCCTGAACACGCCCGATCTCGTCTGATCTCGGAAACACGGTGTGTGTGTGGGGAGGGGGGCAGCCAATCAGAGAGCGACCCTAACACCCCCTTTGTTCACGTTGAATGAAAACATGAAAATAAAAGAAGAGTCGCTGGAAAAGCGCTCAGTGTAAACCGAGGTCCACTGGAAACTCGTCTTTACCTCAACCGAACTTTAGGCTGCATCCCAGTATGGGGCCTCATCTGATAAAATGAGTTCATATTAAATTGTACAGTTTTAATTATATAATTGTCAAAACAATACGATGAAATGTGCAACAATACACTTTAAAACTCCATGGTGTGATTTTAGAATCGTCTAATTAGGGTTTAAAATTCTTGTATGTAGATTTATAAAACACAGGAAGTGATGGAACTGCCCATTGTACCAATAGGTGGTTTTGCCATGAGGTTTATAAGAGTGACGTGGGAGTTATGTTACAGTCATTGGAAGGGCATGAATTTTGGGACACATCATCAGTAGTGTTCCTTTGAGTCACTGGGTGTTTCGGCCTTTCAACTTTAGACACCCTCATCAAAGGTGGCCAGCTGTTAAGATGTTGTAAATACATT
>NW_007589865.1:0-664 GCF_000523025.1 Cynoglossus semilaevis | reverse complement strand
GACTGGAGTCCTTTAGTGCTGGAGGTGGAGACATGTCTACATTCAAGAGAAAAGTAAAAAGAAAACAAGAAAAGAAAAAAAGGTCAAACTAGTTCCAAACTAACACACCAGCGAACGCCGGCTCATTGGTAATCCAAGGGAAGTATTTTTTTTTGTTGCGGTATTTAAATTTCCCCGCTCCACCTGGAGGAGTTTCCATTCACTGGAACACACAGCCGTTCCTCTGCAGTCACAGTACCGATCCCTGCATCGTGTCACGCTTCCTTAACCTCCTTCATTATTCAGAATCAACCAAATCCAGTTATATAATGTGAGGGCAGAAGTTGTGATGAGATTTGGAAAGCTCAGCACTCGACATCACGACTCAGTGTTAATTGGTTTTGCTTTTGAAAGGCCATCATTTTCTTTCGGGCCCATTAACCATAATGCTCCAGAGTCCGGGATTAGGTCTCTCAGAAAGACTGCTGTGTCGTCGTCAAATTCAATTTAATGTTTGCACCCACCGCTGCTAATTACTACTAACCTCCCCGACTGCTGCACCGTTACTCCGAGAACCCTCGCCCTGAGAGAAGGTTTGAATAAAGGATTTTGAGAAGACAGTGGCAACGGTGAAAGCCTCACAGTGGAAGTATATATATGTACATATACATATAAATATATATAT
>NW_007589864.1:0-664 GCF_000523025.1 Cynoglossus semilaevis | reverse complement strand
ATTTTCCACATGAATAATTCCATAATTATATTCATATTTAAGAATGACAGACACCAAAAGAGGTTTTTTCTACACACTCCTCCCACTGTCCGTTGCTCTTCCTGTATAGCAGTATGTCCAGCGCGACGGCGTTGGTGTCCAAAGCCTCAGGAGACGGCCACTGATTGGTCAGATGAGCCGTCAACTCCCGTCTGGACCGTAGATCATTGTTCTTTAGAATTGTCCTGTAGATGGCAGTGATAACGATTCATAACAATACTGTACATCTTATTTAAATCAAGTAGTAAACACACACACACACACACGCAGCAGGAAACTCACAGCTGGTCCCGTAGTTCCAGGATGATGAACTCCAGCTGCTCCTTCTCCAGTGTGTGTGACAGGTGTGTGTCTGTGAGGTTCTTCTGGAGAGCTTTGTTGTGCGACACGGCCTCTGACAGCTGGGCTTCACGTGCACGCACCAGTTCTTCCAGGTAACCCTGGAGGAGGAGCGCACACCCGTCCCAACCATGTTTGTTTAGTACGAGTTTTTTTGTTTTCCTTAAATCCAGAACTTACTGTGACTAAATACACATTTGTAAACATTTTTTTTTTTCTTTTACTTCAAACAAACTTATTTCACCTCATATATTTAATTAAACAGGATTATTTAAAGAAAGAGGTG
>NW_007589863.1:0-664 GCF_000523025.1 Cynoglossus semilaevis | reverse complement strand
CCCACAATGGCTGTGTCATCTGCAAACCACTGGATGTGACACAGCTTGGAGTTGTACCAGAAGACAGAGGTGTATAGGGTGAAGTAGGCCGTAAAGTGAACCACAAAAAGTCCTTTAGAAATTGAATTCCACTCCAACGTCTGGGAACTACACAATCTCAACTTCATAAATAGGAACGAGTTACATTAAACTTACAGCAAAAAGTTTGTTGCAAAATATCCTGCCCGTTTTTTATATCGATGCATTTTATAAAGAACTAGCGTCTTCGGGGCGCAGTAAGATTTTGGTGCGCGAGCAGTGGCATGGTTCGACACGTGATCGTGTTACACCAATCGAGTAGCTGACTGATGTCAACACTTCTGGCAACACGTGGTTCTACTTAACATTACAGATAGAGAGGAATTCTCCCAAAAGTCTTCTGAAGTGGGCCAAATGGATTCTAAACAGTGCTTTATACATAGCTGCCTGCACCAAGAACAATGAGGCAAATAGACGATAAGGTGAACTTTCTCTGTTAAGTCATTTTGATCAATAAAAGGAAATAATCAATGACAAGGACCATTTGTTTATTCATTCGGTCATTTATTCGCTCCTAAACTAAATACAACACGATCAATCATAAAAACTTTATTAAAATATATATACATACAGTATGTACAATATA
>NW_007589862.1:0-664 GCF_000523025.1 Cynoglossus semilaevis | reverse complement strand
TTTTTTTTCATGTTTTCTGTTGACCTGGTACCAGTGGAAAGACGGAGTACCAGACCACCAAGGCCAACAAAGCCCGGCGCTCTGCCACCTTTGAGAGAAGGCCCAGTCGACGCTACTCCAGGAGAACCATGCAGAACAGAGGTGAGGTCAACCTTAACGCACATCAACGACAGTTCACCAAGATATTTAATTTGAGTCAGAAAACTATATTAAAGAATCTGGACATGAAAACACACGTTAACATGTCAAAACTAAGAAGTTCTCTGTAAAAACCACTATCTGTTCTCTGTGTTTTTTCAGGACCATTTCATCCACAAGAGTGAGTAAAATTTCTGCTTCACTTTTTTTTTTCTCACTTTTGTGAGGGAGGGGTGGCACACAAACAAAGTGAACGTGGAGCTCACAAATCGAGGAGAGAAGAGTCTGAGAGTCTTCTTACATAGAGAGAATGGCAACAAATCACTTGTTTCTGTTTTATTTATTTTCTACATTTTTTAAGAGAAGAAGTCGTCGTCATTGTACAACTACAAACACAGATGCACAGCTAACTCCAGCTATTTTAGCTACAGCTAGCTCTCTGTCAGTGAATGTTACAGACACGGTGTCACTCCGGTAGGATGTCATGTGACCTGATGACTCGAAGCAGTGTGAAGACTGACATTCC
>NW_007589861.1:0-664 GCF_000523025.1 Cynoglossus semilaevis | reverse complement strand
TTAGTTTTTCTTTATAAATTTTGGGCTGGTCATTGAGTTTTTCATTTAAATATCTTAAGTCAAATTAAGACTAAATGTAAAATATCCACATCTATGACAGACAACAGGAACTGTGAAATCCTGAAAAGACCAAACAGTCTCACACTTTGCAGACGACACCAGCGTTTCCTAATCCTACATGTATTCTTGGGCCTTGAATGCACCTTAAGTTGAGTTACCTGAACCGACGTAAAGTTGCTCGACTTTGGTTTGTAGTTGTTCAAATAGTTCAGACACAAATATCTAAATTAAAGATGGTTGGTTGTTTACATGTACCATGGTTGTTTACAGTCAACTCGGAGTTTCTTGAGATGGTGGAGATGTTTGTGAAGTAGAACAGACCCACCAACCCGCTCCAACAGAACGTCTCGTGCTCCTCTCATGGCTGAACGGTGAAGAGCAGCGGATTGGTGATCTATAATTAACCAGTGGCTCGGTGTTGATGTCATTGTCGCAGCGTGGAGGTAGAAGGTGGCAGAGCCAAGGCACCTGTTGTTGTGGAGCGTGGCATCTGATATCATTACCTACCCAGCCGGAGCGCCAATGTCCCCGCTGGGTCGCGAACTGTCCGAGCTGCCGTCCACGTTCACCTTTCACTCACACACACATATCTACACACACACAC
>NW_007589860.1:0-664 GCF_000523025.1 Cynoglossus semilaevis | reverse complement strand
TATTTCCTTGCTAACTGTTAGCTGTTCAAACAAGGATTGATTTTCTCTGCTAGATTTTTTAAAATTGTTCTTGTCTAGAGCTAAGAGGAACCGCCGTTTGAAAACATCTGAAGGACACCTGAGCCGCCGCTCTGACCCTGCTCTGGACGAGCCGCCATAATCCTGGACCTGATAGATTTACAGTCGGTGACGTCACTCTGACTCCGGCTCCAAATCTTTTATTCTTGACACTCTCATGATAAATTTCATTTCCTCCACCACTGCCCTAATCTTTCATGATATGCCATCCTATGACATCATCATCCTCTCGCCGCTGCAGAAAAACGGGAGCTGCAAAGGTCAGTCGATTCACTCCATCTAACGTTTCTGGAACACTGTAATCCGGTGGCTGAAATTCTTCTACGCAGAAAAACACGGCGGTCGGAGCGAAAGGCCGAAGATCTGAACAAATACAGCTGACACGTGTCACGCTGTGTTCTGTACTGTACGCGCAGCTCCGCTCGACACTAAATGTTCCCAAAACGACGCCGCGTCCAAACATTCCCTTCGTCCTTTGGGCTCAGATTACGTAAGATGATGAAGTACTTTGGCTCCGCCGTGCAGAGCAGGCGGCCAATGAACAGTGACGGAGGTGAAGGATGAGTTCTTCTCTCCTAAGAAACAG
>NW_007589859.1:0-664 GCF_000523025.1 Cynoglossus semilaevis | reverse complement strand
CTACAAAGGGGAGTAAGTAGGATAGACATACTCGTCTCAAGGCATGGGCTGCGCCAGTGAAGAAAGCATCACATCCCATCAGTTTAGGGGAGCGGCAGACGTCCGCCTTGATGGCCGGAGGATCAACGTATCGAATTGTAGTATCAACACTTGATGTTGTACTCTTTGACAACTTCGTCATAGGAAGTTTGGTATGTTTGGCACACTAGATTATAATATGAGAAGCAAACAGTTTCTTAAAGCGACAGTACAGCATGAAGCAATGATAATAAATTAAATTCTTCCAACAACCTTTTCTAAGAAACATGGCAGAACGAGTCCTTGAGAACGCAGTCGGAGCTTACATCTTTGAAACCGACTATCAAAGACTAACAGGACAAGACCCAGACCAATGGTCCTTATGGTGACGTGAAGATTGTTGACACTCATGCATGATTCCAATATTGAAAATCTGTTTTAGGTGACATTGTGATGACAAACTTGTGATGTGTTTAACTTTGATAAACAGGAGGGAAATGTAAATAGAATTTATAGTTAGTTACCAAAGTGTGTTAAATCAAAGTGTGTTAAACCATAAACTGTTATCTAAGACATGGTCTGCTTGACAGGAGTAGGAGAGCGAGATAGGATATACAAAATGTCAAAAAGGAATGTGGGATTTATG
>NW_007589858.1:0-664 GCF_000523025.1 Cynoglossus semilaevis | reverse complement strand
AATGTATTTCAAGAACACACACTTGCACTTTTTAGGATAAACAGCCAGACTGTGTTACCAGACTACAAGCTTTCCATGCATTCCTTCATGTTTGTGTAAACTGACCTACACTGTGACCTGTGACTGTGAGAGAGAATCTTACGTAATACTTCATTCCACGACAAAGGCACCGGCAGTGTGGATGACGATGAAGGGTGACAGAAGCTTTACTGTTCCACTTAGGCACGTACAGACGACTTTAATGGCCTAATCAAGCAAAGCTAATGGGACGGGCCCAAAACAAAGCTGCAGCCAAAAATAGTTGTGACCTGAGCTGAGCCAGTCAGTGTGTATGATAAAAAATGAAAAGCATGTGTCCTATATTGGTACACACACCAGCTCCACTCCAAGAACTCCTTTTCCTGACAGCATACACAATGATGAGACCATTTTAAGTCAAGTAAGGTCAACTTCCTGTTAAAGACAGGAAGGGAAAGTAAAGCTTAGCTGAGAGAGGGAGCACAAAGAAAGTAACACTCATACCGCTTACTATTGTTATATGATTCATTTTTCTTGTGGTTAATGTTTGAAAGGAAATCCAAATAAAAAGCATCAGAGTACTTTTAGTATTGTTTTGGATCATAAAAACAATTTTAACAAATAAAAACAATAAACAGATATAAAA
>NW_007589857.1:0-664 GCF_000523025.1 Cynoglossus semilaevis | reverse complement strand
ACAAACCTTAATATCAGAAAAGTTGGTACACTAAAGATCTGGTGTGGTGGTGTCTCTGTCTCTGTCTTTGTCTATCCAGTAAAATGAAACAAAAATCTGTGAAAATATATTCAAATGGTTAAATAGGTCATAAAGGGTCAAATGTTTTAAAAGGTTTGTCTGAAATAGTTAGGAACTAGGCAACTGGTCCGGTCTGGTTTCTAGAAGACTTTTCACTTCTCTTCTAAGAAGCGAAACGTCTTGTGGGAACCAGGGCAGTCCAGTTGCCTAGTTCCTCAGTGCTTCAGATATAATGACCTGGATAACCAAGAATCTTCACAGACGTTCCCACTGATTGGTTTTTACACGAAAGAGGTTTGCCCCACTGCCTGATGCTGCCGACCAAAAGGTGATAAGACTAAGATAAGACTTCACGCTGCAGTTCCTAATGCTAAATTATGATTATTTTATTTTTTCTTAAGGGTGTTCACATAATAATTTACACCATGCACAGAAAAAGACATGATGTCACAGCGAAGATCTGACACTTTCACTCCACTCCAGTTGTTTCCACTGACTGTATCACCAAGTCACCTGAGAAGCAACTTACGTCAACAAATAGTTTACTTTGTTCCTTAAATATAATGAATATTTACAAGTAAACGGATCAGCATTTTGTTCAATT
>NW_007589856.1:0-664 GCF_000523025.1 Cynoglossus semilaevis | reverse complement strand
AGGTAGTTCTTCCATCTGTGATGGGAACAGCTATAATCAAATCAAAACACTGGACAGGGAGGAGGAGGTGATGTTAGTAAGAGAGTAGATGTTGCAGATTGAGTACAAGGTCAACTTTTATATTTATGTTTAATTGTAATCTGAGTACAAGCATGGATGAGAATTTACACCACTGTTCAAAATGTGGTTGTGTTCTTTTTAATCCTACATTATCTGTGGCACGGCTTGGATGATTGATGGCGAATTATTCCTAAAAAGGAGTTCATGTTGGCAATGGGTGTGGTCGGTGGTGTGTTTACACCCCCACACTTGACAGTTGGCTGCCAAGTGCGTCTCTTGTACAGTAGGTTGGGCTGCTCTGTTTGTACTTGTGTGTGTGTGTATCCTGGACAAGGAAAAGTCAAATGCTGCAGCACAAGAGAGGCAATCGTGATAATTGTTGCCCTTAACATTATCCCGTTCTTCATTTAAATCCATTCTTGTAACCTTTCCGAAAATTGAACCCCTTTTCCTTGTACCATAAGTAGAAATCCAGTTGGAGTTGTGTTCAAACCACATACATGATTGCATTTATAAATGTTCATTTTATGCATTCATTTAAACAGTTACAATTGGCTGTACGTAGGGATATATCCGATATTATCGGCCAATCGATATTTTCAGC
>NW_007589855.1:0-665 GCF_000523025.1 Cynoglossus semilaevis | reverse complement strand
ACATATATATATATATCTCGACCCTGTAGTGTTTCAATACATTGCCGTGAACGAGATGAAGGCTTTCTGGAAACCGAACCTAGTGGCACGCACCGTCCACATGAGCTAATATGTGACGTGAAGCAGCGCGGGCATGGGCCGTCAAACACACGGCGAGTTTTGAAATCAATCAGATCGTGTGAGTTATTCACAGACCAACATCAAAACAGCATTACTTATCTTAGGCTTTTAATTTCCAATCCATCTGTCAGAGCAGCTGAAATATGGAATCTCATTACTTTGAACAAGTAGGGAGGGGGACAACATAAATCATTTTATTTTCATCCTACACTGACAAGAGTCTTTTTAGAACATGAGCAGAGAAAAATGGCTGCAAAAGTGGGAAACGGGAGTGAAGGTGACAATCAGGAAAAAACAGAGAAGGGACGTGAAGTGGAGGAAGGGACAATCAAAAAGCTCTGAAAAAAATGATTTTAATATTTGAAAACATTTAAAAGCTTTGACGATGCGTCTCACAGACTTCTCCGTCAGCGTTGACAAGCGCAAGCATAACAGCTTTGATAAGCGATCAGATGTAAGGCGTTTCATTGCTCAGATATGAAAATGTTTGTAAAATATTTTTAAATTTGGATTCGAATTTTTCCCCACAGTCTGTTAAAATTACA
>NW_007589854.1:0-665 GCF_000523025.1 Cynoglossus semilaevis | reverse complement strand
TGTGTGTGTCTGTGTCTGTGTGTGTGCTTTATAGCTGAGACCCAGGTCTGCTTCAGATACTACCATGGTGTTACTGGAGCACTCAGAGCGACAACTCCCACGGTGACCATCAAGAAGGGCTCAGCACCTGTGAGTTATACCGTCCCTCAGGTTTTTCTTTTTTCCCTGAAGGCTAACATTAAGGTTACATCCTTTATACAATAACCCCAACATTTATGGAGCTGGTAAACGTGATAATAAATCATCTCATCAGTAAATAAATGTTAAGGTGGTTAGGTTTATGTCTATGGAGCTTTTCAGGCATCAATTTCATCATTTCATTCTAAGAAGTTTAAAATTAGATTTAAACACTGTGACGCCTTAGAAGAATAGAATGAGCCACAGTTTGATGTAAATGTCTAAGTTTATCTATAGGCAGCGTAGATTTTGCTTGTCATCTCCATGTCACTGCCATTTCACACACTAAAGCCACGAGTGGTGATGGTGAAGTCAACTGTACCATCAGTGTCTCAGAGATAGGCCTTTACGAACCACTTGAGTCAATAACTTAATCACGTCATTCATGTTGAATTCTTGAACGTTCCTCACTGGGTCCTTAATGTTAATTGTATCTGGTTTGGTATCAAAATTTCACCACAACATCGCAAAACATATTGATACTGATT
>NW_007589853.1:0-665 GCF_000523025.1 Cynoglossus semilaevis | reverse complement strand
CACACACGGGGAAGCACGCATGCGTAGCTGCGCACCTACGCATGTATTCATGTGCAGTTCCACGAAGCCAGTTCCACAGGAAGCGCAGTACATTATTAATGGCTTGCTTTAGGGTTTCCACATTTTCCTGTGAATATCCTCAAAGCTCCTCGCACATGCACACCTGTGTTTGTGTCTAAAATGTGATGGTGTGTATTGCTTTGTGTGTGTGTACGTGTTTGTTCACAGGCCAATTGCCTGGTGCTTGATAAATTGATAACACTTTTGCTTTTGTTTTGAGACTGTGGGGGAGAAACGAGAGCATAATGTCTCTGCTAGTTTAGTACAAATGCATCCATGTTGGGCATGAGGAGAACGGTGGCCCAGGTGGCACTGAGAACTTTTTGGCATATGAGAAATTAGGCTGACAGACACTGACAGAGCAGTCAGTCACATCAGCTGGTGTGACTTAAGACCTGCTCCAAAAAAGACTTGAATGTTTATTTATATTAGAAGGTTCAAATGTATAATGTGTATTATCAAAGGGCAGGGTTGCTTCATCATCATTAATCACAGTTAATTATGATAGATAGAAAAGGTAGATATGTGTGTTTGAGCTAAAGTTGAAGCCTCACAAACACATGCTTGGTGTTAGGATGGTATTTCAAGCTTCAGTGAAAGTAAAA
>NW_007589852.1:0-665 GCF_000523025.1 Cynoglossus semilaevis | reverse complement strand
CAACACGGGAGAACGTCGATGATGAGATAATGCCTTGGGCAGAGCCATACTGCCCCCTGTTGTTTAGGAAAGATCATGACACCGCAGCATGAGCTCCAACGAAAAAGAAAAAAAAAAATTTTGTCAGGGTCTCATTTCACAATATTGTAACCATTTCAGCTCAGATGAGCCAACGCTGTGTAAGAGTAAATGGTGAGAACATTAGAATAAATCAACTACAGGCTTCAAATTGCACAAATTATATCAACTGGACAAAAATGTTCTATTGTTCCCATCAGTGTGTTTGAACGTGATCCATCAAAGTTTCACAGAATCTTTCAAGTCTTTGTCTGAATTGACATTTTTACACTGAGCTGTGGGTTCTGTTACAAATTATACATCTATAAACTTATAAGTTAAAGTTAAAAATGCTAACTTTTAGCATAAAACATAGAGACACATAGATGATACAAACTCGATGATCCACCTTTATAAAAAATATTTTAGTCACGACACGGGCTGACAAATAGTTATTGAAAAAAAAAAAACATTATCAAAGCCATCAGATACTTGTGGGAATCAAACTGACAACCTTGTTGTTGTAAGGCAAAAGCGTTAAACCCTTGTTCCACTGTGTGGCCCCAGCACTGTCATAATGCAGTTATTTCTAAGAATGTTTTTTTTTT
>NW_007589851.1:0-665 GCF_000523025.1 Cynoglossus semilaevis | reverse complement strand
TAGAATTATAAGAATTATAAGTCTACATTTAATCAACGATATTTTTGATTTGTATATACTGATACTATTCCGATACTATTACTATAAAATTATTATTATATGCATGTATTTCCCAAAAGGCACCTTAGCATATATACCTTAGTATAAGGTAAGAAAAGGATGTCAAAAATACAGGAAAGCATGTTAACAGGAAAAATCCCATCCTTAAAACAAATATGCAACTGTATGAATTTTATTGAGTGCAAAGTAAATATCTTACAACAACGTGTGCATCTGCATGGCTGCGCACACTCTTATTCAATTAATTGCTGGCTACATTGACAGTCAATCAACATGTATCAGCAGGACTTTTTTTAGTTAGAAAACATTAATAATTGGAGCATTAATAAAAAAAGGGGGCCCCGCCTGTCCTTGTATCGTGTGTCCAGGACGAGGGTGTATTTTATTGCTTTTATTTAGTTGTCAGCGCTACTCTCCTCAGCCAACAGGAGTCTTCAAACGGTCATGGCTGGAATAAAGCCTGCTTCAGTAGAGATCGCTGAGCTGAGTACGAGTACGTACTTCATCTATCGGGAGTTAACCTCGCTTTTGGAACAACTCCAGAAGTGACTTCTTGCGGCGGTTTACGTCTTTCTGTTCCATGGCGCATTCATGTCCTCTTTGAT
>NW_007589850.1:0-665 GCF_000523025.1 Cynoglossus semilaevis | reverse complement strand
AAAAAAAAAATGGGGTTAATACATTTTTGTTTGCAGACCAATTGAATGAAAATTGTGGCCCCCCTGATCCCCCATGGTACATTAACGTGCCAGGACCCAGTGGTTGGGAATCACTCTGTAGTCGTTTGGGTAAAACCCTCTCTGATAACTAAGAAGTAAACCGAAGTCAAGGCTTTACTTTTGCTTTGTGCTCCAGGATCCTTCAGGCAGGACTGGAAGTAGAGAGGATCTACCTGAGGAACTTCTTCCACCACTATCACTCCAAACGTGGCATGTGGAACAGACGCAAGCCCCCCAGCCCTGTGTGACAATGGTTGTTGGTTGATGTGGCTGCAGATTAAGACTAAAGCACTTTAAGGTTGACTCACTTTACTGTGGTGCCAAAGTGTAACTAGGTACATTAACATGCACAGTAAGGTATATCTGTTGTGGCCAAACTAAGGTAGGACTGTTATTTTTCGTCAAACTTTGTCCCACTTGCTGAGTAGTCACATGTCCCGTTCAGGTTTTCGGTTAGCATGTTAGTTCTTTGTGAGTAAACTGTTAAATTATTCATTTACAGCAATTATTATTAATTCTGCAACAACGTTCAGAAGAAAACAATCTAGTTAAAAAAAATAGCAGATTTACTTATTTGTTTATTATTTATCAGGCATAGCCAACCC
>NW_007589849.1:0-665 GCF_000523025.1 Cynoglossus semilaevis | reverse complement strand
GGGGAGAGAGGGGGGGGGCTGCCAAGACATGCTCTTCGTTTAGTATTCACTTTTACATACCCCATTCTTCTGAAGCCTGAACACGCTCCGTGTTATTTCGTTTTCCAACACATGATTACAGGGAATGGGAACGTGCTCCTGTGCCCCACATACGGACCAGCGCCACAGTCGAAGGATTCTGTACTGGACAATTCAGCCGTAACTGATTTCCTTCCGAATCTAAACAAGAAGAAAAAAACAGAGCCTCAGGGGTTTAGGCTGAAAATACACACATATATTACTGTTAACTAAGCGGGATAAAAGCGTATCAAATGACCCTGTCATTAGATCTTCTTGCTTTGGGCTGTGCTTTTGTCATGTTTATGTCATGTCTGCGTTATCTCTGAAATCCTGTCTCAGCAGCGTGTTATAGTTCAGCTGCTACGCTTTGGGAAAAAAAAATGCGTGAAATGTGATAACGGTATATGTAGAAATATTTAAAGAGGGATGATTTAAAGGAGAGGGTTAGGGTCCACGGTTTATGGAGATTGGCGATCACGTCGCAATCTTTCATTAATTTATTAAGAAAGTCTTGCTTTATTTCGACATGTGGTGTTAAAACAAATTTTGCGCGGGAACTAGTCGGCGTTCAAAGCGGAGGGATACGACGACTTTGTTTACGTTCG
>NW_007589848.1:0-665 GCF_000523025.1 Cynoglossus semilaevis | reverse complement strand
TCCCCCCCGGGCTTTGACCCAGACGTAAGAGGAGCAGTGGAGTGTTGGTGCACTCCAGGATCATGTGCTGTTGTCGTCTGCTCTCAGATGACTGCATCACCTCAAGGAGTAGTGGGTTTGTCTCACTTGTAAAATAAAATGCCACGCACAAAGCAAATGAGTGGAGCTGTAAAGAGGGTGAAGTCACCAGCTAACTGCCGAAAGGTCAACTGGAGACAATCCAGTAGGAACCAGCTGAAGGGAGGCATGTTTGCTAACTGTTGTAATGGAGTGGAATTCTAGATCACATCCCCCAGTTGAAGTCCCTAAAAAAACACAGGTGTATCAACTGCTGAAGGTTGACTGTAGGATGAGTTTCTCTGAGTTTTATTCATGTCTTCTATCTCTCCACTGTTGCTGCCATAACTTTTATGATGCATTTAAACGAGTTCCTCTCTTGTATAAAGGCGGTTTCTTTGCTACAGAGTAGATTAAAACAGAATATATTTTGTTGTGGGAAAAACTGAAAACTGAAGGATAAATCAGTTATTTTCAAAAGGAAGTATATCATTCCCACTGTCTTTGTTTTTTGTTTTTAATGGCATTGGAAAGTGGATCCAATTTCACTGATGGTTGACCATGTTTTTTGGAAATGTTCTATTAAATATCTGTGAACTGCATGTTGA
>NW_007589847.1:0-665 GCF_000523025.1 Cynoglossus semilaevis | reverse complement strand
TTCACACTGAAAACCGCTAGAAGGCACTCTGAGCTTGTATACTAGTATTCGCTACTCCTGTAAGTCTCACTTTTTTCACCTTTTGCTTGGTGCCTCTTATCCTTTGGAGTGACTTATAGTCCGAATAAATCCTGTATTTGTCTTTCTAAGACCTGTAGTCCTAATCCTTACCGTTTAGTCTCAGGCCAGAGTTAGGGTAAATATGTAAAGTGCATTTGGGTTAGGGTTAAACAGTGACTGGTTATCATTGGAGTAGGATACATAGTTTGAATAAACTATGAGGACAAATGGAAGGCAATGCAATATCGTGAAAAGATGTGATTTGTGATAAAATATGGTAATGTGTCCCCATTTGATATCAGCAGAGCAACTGAACATGGTTTTGCAGGGTTGAAGCTTCACAGTTTCCATGAACACACACTGACATTAACCCATAGAAAGACAGAGGGCAAAAGGGGATTAGAAGGGGGCGGGGGAGTGTGGTCATGTTTTGAGGTTTGGAAAAGCCTGTGGCCTTTCCTGATAACTCCTTCCTTCCAAACCTCAGTTTATTTAAAACCGCCTTCTTTTTTTGTAGAAACGAATGCCAAAAAACGTTGACATGAACGGAAACAAATTTGATGATAGATAATTAAACATTACACATTTGTGATTTAATTCTACTT
>NW_007589846.1:0-665 GCF_000523025.1 Cynoglossus semilaevis | reverse complement strand
TGTTCCGTTAGAGAAGTTAGTTTCACATTAGACACTAGTCAGCCCGCCTCATTTTAAGAACAGCGTTCAGCAGTTTGTTCCGTGTGGCGCTTGCAATGTTTAAGTCATTCTGATCTGCAGTGGCACGTCCCTCTGTTTGTATTTTCTTTCGCTATTGTCCACAGCATTTGTGGGTAGAAATATCGGGGTGGAAAATAGACCCAGTAGAGAGCAGTTATGTCAGATATAGTTATGTCAGCTAATAAGAACTGTAACACACGTTGAGAGAAGATACAAGCCCAGAGACTCAGACATTGTTAAATGTGAATAAATGCTATAGCACGATAGGGTAGGTTTAACTAAGAAGACCTGGATGGTGCCCCTTAAAATGCCTGTCCTCATTTAGCCTAAAGCTTTGACATCCCTCTCTCCGTTGTCCAAAAACAATAAACAAATAAAACCAAGCAAATGTATGGGGGGTGATTTGTGCCCCTGTATTCAGTCTGATTACATCATGATTACCCAGAGCTCTCACAGAAGTCTTAAAACAAATAACCATCCTGTCAGGGTACACAATTTAGGTATAACATTTGTTTACCAATAAGAGCGGAAACTTTTTTGTATTTGGAGGCTGGTGGTATAACCTGATGTCTGTATTCAGGTGTGTATTTCTTCCATCCTGTACA
>NW_007589845.1:0-665 GCF_000523025.1 Cynoglossus semilaevis | reverse complement strand
AGCTTTAGTTGGCACCAGAAGATGAAGTCCACCTTAAGTCTAAGGTGGAAATAATAGGACACAGGGAAATAACCAGAACAAAATGATGTTCAGAACAAGGGCTGGGGATTTAATTTATTTGTTTGTTTTTCATTGTGCAATTTATTATTTATAAAATATCATTTTTAAGCTTTTTAAAATGGTTTTTGATTGTCACTGCACTGTATGACCTCACATGATGAGCTGATGTAATAACACTGTATTCATCCTTAAGCTGACTTTATCCCTCTGATCCACTGAACTCCATAATGTTATTTAAGTTTCATGTGTGACAACAGCACCGACTCTGTGGACCAAGGCCTCATTTTTACCACAAAGTACCAGGAACCTGTAGGACTAAGGAGCAATTTCAAGATGGCTGCCACCTATGGTGAGTTATGTGAGGGTTATTTAGATACATGGTTTTAGGTGGTGGTAATGACAACAAAGTTTAGTTTAGTCAAGTCGTCTTGTTCCTGAGTCTTCTACAAAATGTTGAGCTGCCACACATTACTGTTTTCCTGATGCTCTGTTGCTGCTGTGCTGTAATTGGTTCCTGGTATTAGATCACGTGGCGAAAATGTGGCTTTTCTGTCCTTTATAACATATACAATTTATTGTTCCCTTTAGTGTGTGTGTGTGTGTGT